>NC_081769.1:9454609-9754609 GCF_963082965.1 Carassius carassius
AGTACTAGTATTGGTCGGTTAAGTTCTGGCGAAAAAGATGAGTCTTTAGATGTTTCTTGAAAATGAGTAAAGAAGACTCAGCTGTACGAATTGAGATTGGGAGGTCATTCCACTAGCTGGGCACAATCCAAGAAAAGGTCTGTGAGAGTGACTTTGAACTTTTTGAGGATGGCACCACAAGGCATGTTCACTTGCAGATGGTAAACTCCTGGAGGGCATATAAGATTTAACCAGTGGGTTTAGGTATGTTGGTGGCGTGCCAGTGGTCATCATATACAAGATATGAAGAGTTTTATTGTTTTAGCTGTTTTTTTTTTTTCTTTTTTTTTTTCTTTTTCTATTCAAAATAACCCAAATGCAGACTGATTGAGATTAATTAGAATGCACAATAAAAAATAAAGATTTTTGCAAAACAAACTTTTCAAATATATATACAGAAATGTGTGTGTATATATATATATATATATATATATATATATATATATATATATATGTATGTATATAAGTGTATATATATATATATATATGTATATACTGTATGCACTGTATATGTATACATGTGTATGTACACATGTATGTATACATACACACACACATGTATGTATGTATGTATAATATATAAATGTATTGTAAGTGTGAGTGTGTGAGACAGTGTCAGTGTTTGGAGCCCAAAGGGAAATGAAATATATTCACAATATTTGATATCCTTCATTCCGAAGGGGGCCCTTTGAAGTGGCCAGTTTTGAGCACCTCAGTTTGGAAGGACCATTCAATATTCACCTTATTCCGCCCCGCCCACTTTTAATACTTCGCATTTCCGCATTTTGTCATCCCACTTCCGCTAAACCGATTAGTGATGGGAAGTTCGATTCTTTTCCGCAATAAACCGTTTGAAAAAAAACAGTTCACCGGTTCTTTTACGCTCGCCGTAATGACGTCATTGGCGATGACGTAATGGCGTCACGTCTATCAAACATTCAAATATATAAAGTCAGTAAACATAACTTTAGTCAGTTAAAAACCTCATGATCATGAAAAGTTTACAATTAAGTTTTGCAACAACGCACCCAAATACAGTAACAGCAATAATGTGCATATGAGGATTTAAGTCTTGAAGATATAAAGTAAATAAATTAGGTGTCATCAGCGCAGAAACCACTATACATAAACCATTGCGATGTATTTGTTATTAAATGAACTTACGTTTCGCCAGATTGCCCCTTCATTCAAGCCCTCGGTTTACCCACGCTCATAACATTAGCACAAAATCAGTTCAGAATCAATCATCAAAAGAATCAGTTCGGTTCAGACGCGCTGTGAGTCAGTCAGCTTCACGCTGAATCACGCATGCGCAGTATCATCAGCTCCTCTGTTCTCAAAACGGACACGTCCGAAAGAAACGGTTTTGGTTCAGTGTACTGATGATCCGAAAACCGATGCAACCGGTTCTTGACTCGAGAACGAGAATCACTCTAACCGGCACGTGCTGCAGTTCAGTATAATCAGCTGCTCTACTCGTGTTCATGTTCTGTTTACTACAAACTCAATTTGTGAATGTGTCATCATTAACTATAAATGCAGTACACATATTTTATAAATAATCCCTTATTCCTATTAAACATAGAGTCTTTAGAGTTCTTAATTATTGTCCAACTTTCCTGAAACCCCCTCTGGCCTATTCATAATCTACAATATACAGATTAGAAACATTCATCTTAAAAAAAAAATAATAATAATAATAAAAATGTATATAGATCTTTTATCACACTTTCCGAAATACTTTAAACGCATGCGCAGTATCATCAGCTCCTCTGTTCTCAAAACGGACACGTCCGAAAGAAACGGTTTTCGTTCAGTGTACTGGTGATCCGAAAACCGATGCAACCGGTTCTTGACTTGAGAACGAGAATCAGCTCATCGGTTCTCAAATCGGACGCGTCCGACAGAAACGATTCTCAGTTCAGTGTACTGGTGATCCGAAAACAGATGCAACCGGCTCTTGACTCGAGAACTGCTCCAGCAGTGGGCATGTTCGTTCGTCATCTGGCTCGGCTCGGTGTTCATCTTCAGTTTGGTCTACACAGCAGTTCAGTCAGTGTACTGTTTGAGTAAATGAATTACTCCGGGATATTGGTTTATGCTGACTCAGAGGGAGTGTCAATCACGTTAAAAAAGTTAACATCTTAAGTAATTTGTGGATTAATGCTTATTGGAGACGTGAACCGTTTCAAACGATTCAGTTCGATTTGGTGAACTGGTTCAACCGGTTCACTAAGAAGAGCCAGTTAAATTGAACGATTCGTTCACGAATCGGACATCACTAAAACCGATTCGGCACGTCCGGTTGCTAGTTTATTAGTTGTAAGATTGTTTATAGCTAGCTATAACTGGCGAACTGGCGTTATGTTATAAATTGGGAGCACGATGAAAACGTCTTACGACGATCAAATGGTCTCAAATTGTCCCATCCATCGTTGCTGTTAACGTGGGTAATGTTAGACGATATGAAGAAGTGGCCAGAGTTAAACTATATATTTAACTGCCCTGTCAGAAGGAGTTGATGGAGCAGCAAGGAAAAATAATTTTTAAAAAATGTACAGAGGCTTACCAGTATTTACATAGTGAGACAGTCGGTCGTGTACTGTTGCACAGCGAGGGTTTTTTCGTCTTTTTAAAATTGAACGTGCAACCGGCCAGTCGAGCAGTCTAAACCTCTCAGCATGGTGCTGGTTAGTTTTGTGTTTGTGTGTGTGTGATGTTAACATACACAAAGTTATAAATGTTTAAAAATATATTAACGTGTTTGATGACCATCATCAGACTTAAGTATTTTGTCTAATAAGTTAATTGTACAGTGGAGTAAGGTAAGTGAACGTTTATCAATTACACATTAGAAAAAGGAGGAGGCTGGAACTTGGAAGTGAAAAACGCTGTATATCCAGGTATGCATAATTATTAGGCAGATTTTCTTTTACAAATAAAACAAGCCAAAAAAACATTATATATCACTTATAAAAGATTAAATGCAAAATTAATAGTTAAGATTGGTGTGGTTTGGAATTGGTACATTTTACCAAAAAATATATTCAGAAAATCAACTTGCCTCTTAATTCTGCACAGTGTATATGCAAAAGGTAAGGTAAAGATAAGATTAGGTAGGTGTACATTAAGTCTAATCAATGAATAATGTAGGTAAATGTCAAGCGTAATAATAAATATAGCTGCAAGCAGCGATGGCGGGCTCAAGCCGTCAGTGCAAACGCCACCCCGGTGGCATCGGGAAAACTGTGCCCAGCGGGCATAAGCATTTACAGTAACCCTCTGGCAATCAAGTTTTAAGGGATACAGCAGTTAAAGGGTTAATCCGACCCATCTAGACTTTGAAATTACATACACAGAACAATATATATAACTTTAGTAACACATTATTTTAATATATATAAAAAACACATTACAATTGTTTTATGACTGCAAGTTTTTCTCCTCAAATGCTATTGAGCTTCAAATTTGCGTTTGAGCCCATGTGAAAAAGTAGCATAATTTTACATATGACTTAGTTTGTTTTAATAAATATCAAACATTCAATTTAATTGTGCATTATAGGTGTCACCTAGATGAACAATTACAGTTGTTTTTATGACTGTAAGTCATTCTCTTCAAATGCTACTGACGTTAGAAAAGTGTATAACAATATCACATGTAACTTTAGAGACGGTCCCTAAATTTGAGACTCTCGAATGTCCAATGTCAAGCCAACTTTATGCCTGTTTTTGTTTTGTTTTTTACTTTATTTTTCTTTTCTCTATGCGGGATTGCTGATGTCCTTTACATGGGCATAGATGTCCATCCATCAATAACGAACATTCATCCGCAAACATGAGGTGCGAGCGGTCACGAGCGGGAATGGGAGAATGGCGTGTTTTTTTTTTTTTGAGCAACTGGGATGGTGCCCCCTCTGGGAGTTGGGGCCCTACGAAGACTGCGTACTCTGCATATAGGGAACGGCGGTACTATCTGGAAGATATATTCCTCAAACCGTCGTACAAGAGGAGGTGATGCTAGTCCTTCAAGAATCTCTCAAAACCTGTTCATAAAGCCTATATATATAAAGTCTTAATATAGTATTCCACAATACGTTGTGCTATTCTAATTAAGTCATTTTTTGGGATCTTTTTTACGTCTCTCAGAACCTGACACATTGTAATTCGTAGACTCCAGGAAAGTTGCAGTTCTGGAAAATGGTGGCATTGTAGACTAAATGCTCCCTGATTGTTTCACACCTAATTCTTCACTTTAATTCTTAATTCTTTTGCAGTTTACGTGTTTCTGTTCTTCTCCACCTGTTTTTTTTTCTGACCCTTCTGACCCAGTAAGCATTTTGCTGTCCAGTGGTCATGTCTTTACTTTGCAATTAATGTAGTGATCTAATTTTGAATATTTCTTATGAGGATCTAATAATTTAGTTTTTTTCAGTCTGAGTGAAATGTCTTTTTTTGGCTCATTTTATCTGTAAAGGAAAAAGTGCCTCATAATTCTGCACAAATGAATATAAGGAGTTTTTTTTTCTCTTCCAGTCTTATTTCACATCCCATTCGTCAATATTTGTGTTATCACAAATCCCGGAAAATGCTTGTTGTAGTCCAAACAATTTGTTCGTTGTAGTTTTTAAAAAGTGATTTTTGTTAAATAAAATATCTCCTTTTGAATTGGACTTTCAGCTTTGTAACTTTGCAGAACTTTTTTATGCTGAAACAGCAACATTACAGACTAACTAAAGTTGAAAAAGTGAAAAAGCCTAATAGCACTCCTTTAATAGGCAATATTAAGCAGTTCATAAATACAGCTATAAATATTTTGTTATTGAGCATATCTATAAAGTTCAATCATTGTATTTTCATACTTTAAGGATCAATTTATCAATTATAAATTATTGCATTATTTACAAACCAGTTATTAAGGAGTTGTCAGTGGTTTATGAGATCATTAAGAAAGTGAAATTAAATGATTAATGAACTATTTTAGTGTAAATATATAAATCTTATATATAAATTAAAGAAGTTTAATAAAGACAGTGATTAATATATTCCTAGCATTACAAGCAAGTGACTACCATGTCATTAGCATGATTAGCAAAGTTGCTAGCATGTTGCTAGCATTATTAGCAAGTGAGTAGCATGTACTTAGCATGATTAGCAAGGAATCTATAGCATGTCGCTAGCATAATTAGCAAATGACTAGCCATGTCGCTAGCATGATTTACAAGTTACTAGTATGTCTCTAGCAAGATTAGCATCCGACTAACATGTTGTTAGCATGATTAGCATGTTTCTAGCATGATTAGCATGTGACTAGCATGTTGCTAGCATGATTTTAGCATGTTGCTAGCATGTTTCTAGCATGATTAGCATGTGACTAGTATGTTGCTAGCATGTTTCTAGCATGATTAACATGTTGCTAGCATGTTTCTAGCATGACTAGCATGCGACTAGCATGGTGCTAGCATGATTACCATTTTGTTAGCATGTTTCTAGCATGATTAGCATGTTGCTAGCATGTTTCTAACATGACTAGCATGCGACTAGCCTGTTGCTAGCATGATTACCATGTTGTTAGCATGTTGCTAGCATGTTTCTAGCATGACTAGCATGCGACTAGCATGTTTCTAGCATGACTAGCATGCGACTAGCATGTTTCTAGCATGACTAGCATGCGACTAGCATGTTTCTAGCATGATTAGCATGTTGCTACCATGTTTCTAGCATGACTATCATGCGACTAGCATGATTTTAGCATGATTAGCATGTTGCTATCATGTTTCTAGCATGATTAGCATTCGACTAGCATGATTAGCATGTTGTTAGAATGTTTATAGCATGATTAACATGCGACTAGCATGTTGCTAGCATGATTTTAGCATGATTAGCATGTTGCTAGCATGATTAGCATGTCGCTAGCATGTCTCTAGCATGATTTGCATGTTGCTAGCATGTCGTTAACATGTTGCTAACATGTTTCTAGCATGATTAGCATGCAACTAACATGATGTTAACATGTTGCTAGCATGATTTTAGCATGATTAGCATGTTGCTAGCATGTTTCTAACATGACTAACATGCAACTAACATGTTTCTAGCATTATTAGCATGTTGCTAGCATGTTTCTAACATGATTAATATGTTGCTAGCATGTTTCTAGCATGACTAGCATGTGACTAGCATGTTGCTAACATGATTAATATGTTGCTAGCATGTTTCTAGCATGACTAGCATGCGATTAGCATGTTGGTAGCAAATAGTAAATACATGTAAGTGTGTGTGAGCTATAGCATGCGATTAGCATGTTGGTAGCAAATAGTAAATACATGTAAGTGTGTGTGAGCTATGGTTCAAGATTTCTGACTGTGTTCCAGGGGGCGCTGTAAAGCCCCTGTGCCACGCCCGGGTCCCAGTCTCTGTGGCGTCCTGATGGCCGCAGATTCCAATGTGTGTGCCAAGTTTTTGAGCATGTTAAGGCCCCCAAAAATCCCCGGAAGGTTTAATAAAAAATAAAAAATAATAACTAGATAAAGTTTGTCAAGACAAACTTTAAGTTGGCTTGAGAAAGCCTGACCAGAAAGTTTGAAAAGTTTAGAAAGTTTGGAAAGTTTGAAAATGTAAAGTTTAAAAAGTTTAAAAAGATTTAAAAGTTTAAGAAGTTTAATAAAGACAGTGATTAACATATTCCTAGCATTACAAGCAAGTGACTTCCATGTCATTAGCATGATTAGCAAAGTTGCTAGCATGATTAGCAAGTGAGTAGCATGTACTTAGCATGAATAGCAAGGTATCTAGCATGTCGCTAGCATAATTAGCAAATGACTAGCCATGTCGCTAGCATGATTTACAAGTTACTAGTATGTTTCTAGCAAGATTAGCATCCAACTAACATGTTGTTAGCATGATTAGCATGTTTCTAGCATGATTAGCATGTGACTATCATGTTGCTAGCATGATTTTAGCATGATTTTAGCATGATTTTAGCATGATTAGCATGTTGCTAGCATGTTTCTAGCATGATTAGCATGTGACTAGTATGTTGCTAGCATGTTTCTAGCATGATTAGCATGTTGCTAGCATGTTTCTAGCATGCGACTAGCATGTTGCTAGCATGATTAGCATTTTGTTAGCATGTTTCTAGCATGATTAGCATGTTGTTTGCATGTTTCTAACATGACTAGCATGCGACTAGCATGTTTCTAGCATGATTAGCATGTTGCTACCATGTTTCTAGAATGACTATAATGCGACTAGCATGTTTCTAGCATGATTTTAGCATGATTAGCATGTTGTTATCATGTTTCTAGCATGATAAGCATTCGACTAGCATGATTAGCATGTTGCTAGAATGTTTATAGCATGATTAACATGCGACTAGCATGTTTTGCTAGCATGATTTTAGCATGATTAGCATGTTGCTAGCATGTTTCTTGCATGATTAGCATGTCGCTAGCATGTCTCTAGCATGATTTGCATGTTGCTAGCATGTCGCTAGCATGTTTCTAGCATGATCAGCATGCGACTAGCATGTTGCTAACATGTTGCTAGCATGATTTTAGCATGATAAGCATGTTGCTAGCATGTTTCTAACATGACTACCATGCAACTAACATGTTTCTAACATTATTAGCATGTTGCTAGCATGTTTCTAGCATGACTAGCATGCGACTAGCATGTTTCTAGCATGACTAGCATGCGACTAGCATGTTTCTAGCATGATTAGCATGTTGCTACCATGTTTCTAGCATGACTATCATGCGACTAGCATGATTTTAGCATGATTAGCATGTTGCTATCATGTTTCTAGCATGATTAGCATTCGACTAGCATGATTAGCATGTTGCTAGAATGTTTATAGCATGATTAACATGCGACTAGCATGTTGCTAGCATGATTTTAGCATGATTAGCATGTTGCTAGCATGATTAGCATGTCGCTAGCATGTCTCTAGCATGATTTGCATGTTGCTAGCATGTCGTTAACATGTTGCTAACATGTTTCTAGCATGATTAGCATGCAACTAACATGATGTTAACATGTTGCTAGCATGATTTTAGCATGATTAGCATGTTGCTAGCATGTTTCTAACATGACTAACATGCAACTAACATGTTTCTAGCATTATTAGCATGTTGCTAGCATGTTTCTAACATGATTAATATGTTGCTAGCATGTTTCTAGCATGACTAGCATGTGACTAGTATGTTGCTAACATGATTAATATGTTGCTAGCATGTTTCTAGCATGACTAGCATGCGATTAGCATGTTGGTAGCAAATAGTAAATACATGTAAGTGTGTGTGAGCTATAGCATGCGATTAGCATGTTGGTAGCAAATAGTAAATACATGTAAGTGTGTGTGAGCTATGGTTCAAGATTTCTGACTGTGTTCCAGGGGGCGCTGTAAAGCCCCTGTGCCACGCCCGGGTCCCAGTCTCTGTGGCGTCCTGATGGCCGCAGATTCCAATGTGTGTGCCAAGTTTTTGAGCATGTTAAGGCCCCCAAAAATCCCCGGAAGGTTTAATAAAAAATAAAAAATAATAACTAGATAAAGTTTGTCAAGACAAACTTTAAGTTGGCTTGAGAAAGCCTGACCAGAAAGTTTGAAAAGTTTAGAAAGTTTGGAAAGTTTGAAAATGTAAAGTTTAAAAAGTTTAAAAAGATTTAAAAGTTTAAGAAGTTTAATAAAGAGAGTGATTAACATATTCCTAGCATTACAAGCAAGTGACTTCCATGTCATTAGCATGATTAGCAAAGTTGCTAGCATGATTAGCAAGTGAGTAGCATGTACTTAGCATGAATAGCAAGGTATCTAGCATGTCGCTAGCATAATTAGCAAATGACTAGCCATGTCGCTAGCATGATTTACAAGTTACTAGTATGTTTCTAGCAAGATTAGCATCCAACTAACATGTTGTTAGCATGATTAGCATGTTTCTAGCATGATTAGCATGTGACTATCATGTTGCTAGCATGATTTTAGCATGATTTTAGCATGATTTTAGCATGATTAGCATGTTGCTAGCATGTTTCTAGCATGATTAGCATGTGACTAGTATGTTGCTAGCATGTTTCTAGCATGATTAGCATGTTGCTAGCATGTTTCTAGCATGCGACTAGCATGTTGCTAGCATGATTAGCATTTTGTTAGCATGTTTCTAGCATGATTAGCATGTTGTTTGCATGTTTCTAACATGACTAGCATGCGACTAGCATGTTTCTAGCATGATTAGCATGTTGCTACCATGTTTCTAGAATGACTATAATGCGACTAGCATGTTTCTAGCATGATTTTAGCATGATTAGCATGTTGTTATCATGTTTCTAGCATGATTAGCATTCGACTAGCATGATTAGCATGTTGCTAGAATGTTTATAGCATGATTAACATGCGACTAGCATGTTTTGCTAGCATGATTTTAGCATGATTAGCATGTTGCTAGCATGTTTCTTGCATGATTAGCATGTCGCTAGCATGTCTCTAGCATGATTTGCATGTTGCTAGCATGTCGCTAGCATGTTTCTAGCATGATCAGCATGCGACTAGCATGTTGCTAACATGTTGCTAGCATGATTTTAGCATGATAAGCATGTTGCTAGCATGTTTCTAACATGACTACCATGCAACTAACATGTTTCTAACATTATTAGCATGTTGCTAGCATGTTTCTAGCATGACTATCATACGACTAGCATGTTGCTAGCATGATTTTACCATGATTAGCATGTTGCTAGCATGTTTCTAGCATGCAACTAGCATGTTGCTAGCATGATTTTAGCATGATTAGCATGTTTCTAGCATGATTAGCATGCGACTAGCATGTTGCTAGCATGTTTCTAGCATGATTAGCATGTTTCTAACATGATTAGCATGTCGTTAGCATGTTTCTAGCATGATTAACATGTTGCTAGCATGATTAACATGTTTCTAGCATGATTAGCATGCGACTAGCATGTTGCTAGCATGTTTCTAGCATGATTAGCATGTTTCTAGCATGATTAGCATGTTGCTAGCATGACTAGCATGTGACTAGCATGTGGCTAACATGATTTTAGCATGATTAGCATGTTGCTAGCATGTTTCTAGCATGCGACTAACATGTTGCTAGCATGATTTTAGCATGATTAGCATGTTTCTAGCATGATTAGCATGCGACTAGCATGTTGCTAGCATGTTTCTAGCATGATTAGCATGTTTCTAACATGATTAGCATGTCGTTAGCATGTTTCTAGCATGATTAACATGTTGCTAGCATGTTAACATGTTTCTAGCATGATTAGAATCCGACTAGCATGTTGCTAGCATGTTGTTAGCATGATTAACATGTTGCTAGCATGTAGCTAGTATGTTTCTAGCATGATTAGCATGCAACTAGCATGTTGCTAACATGATTAGCATGTTGCTATCATGATTTAAGCATGATTAGCATGTTAGCATTTTTCTAGCATGATTAGCATGCGACTAGCATGTTGGTAGCATGATTTTACCATGATTAGCTTGTTGCTAACATATTTCTAGCATGATTAGTATATTGTTAACATGACGCTAGCATGTTTCTAGCATGATTATGATGTTGCTACCATGTTTCTAGCATGATTAGCATGCGACTAGTATGTTGCTAGCATGTTTCTAGCATGATTAGCATGTTTTTAGCATGCATGATTTTACCATGATTAGCATGTTGCTAGCATGATTAGCAAGGTATCTAGCATGTTGCTAGCATAATTAGCAAGTGACTAGCCATGTCGCTAGCATGATTAGCAAGTTACTAGCATGTCGCTAACATTTTTTGGCATGATTAGCATGTTTCTAGCATGACTAGCATGCGACTAGGATTTTGCTAGCATGATTTTAGCATGATTAGCATGTTTCTAGCATGACTATCATGCGACTAGCATGTTTCTAGCATGATTTTAACATGATCAGCATGTTGCTATCATGTTTCTAGCATGATTAGCATTCGACTAGCATGATTAGCATGTTGCTAGAATGTTTATAGCATGATTAACATGCGACTAGCATGTCGCTAGCATGATTTTAGCATGATTAGCATGTTGCTAGCATGTTTCTTGCATGATTAGCATGTTGTTAGCATGTCGCTAGCATGTTTGTAGCATGATCAGCAAGTGACTAGCATGTTCCGAGCATGATTAGCAAGTGGCTAGCATGTCGCTAACATGATTTTCAAGTTACTAACATGTTACAAGCATGATTAGCAAGTGACTAACATGTCGCTAGCATGGTTAGCATGTTACTAGCATGATCAGCAAGTGACTAGCATATAGCTAGCATGATCAGCAAGTGACTAGCATGTAACTAGCATTATCAGCAAAGTTGCTAGCATTTTGCTAGCATGATTAGCAAGTGACTAGCATGTTAGTAGCATGTTTCAAGCATGATTATCATGTTACAAGCATGTTCTTAGCATGATTAGCAAGTGACTAGCATGTCGCTAACATGTTTCTAGCATGATTAACAAGTGACTAGCATGTCGCTAACATGTTTCTAGCATGATTAGCAAGTTACTAACATGTCGATAGCATGATTAGCATGTTACTAGCCTGATCAGCAAGTGACTAGTATGTCGCTAGCATGATTAGCAAGTTACTAGCATGTCAATAGCATGATTAGCATGTGACTAGCATATTTCTAACATTATTAGCATGTTGCTAGGATAGATAGATAGATAGATAGATAGATAGATAGATAGATAGATAGATAGATAGAAAAAGTCAGATGATAGATAGATAGATAGATAGATAGATAGATAGATAGATAGATAGATAGATAGATAAAAAAGTCAAGATGATAGATAGATAGATAGATAGATAGATAGAAAAAGTCAGATGATAGATAGATAGATAGATAGATAGATAGATAGATAGATAGATAGATAGATAGATAGATTAGAAATATTAGATTGATGAGTTTGAATGAGTTTAAATGGATTAGAAATAGTACATAGAAGGGAAGCTCAATTGAGTCTAGTGGGCTTCAGTTGGTTTAGATTTGAATTTTTGACAGTTGGAGCTTGACTCATCTGAACATTCCGTCAATGTAAGTCTATGGGATTTTTATTATTTTTAATCTTCATTTTTATGAAAACTACAAGTCGAATCAGTTAAAAAAAGATATAGCACACTATGTCAGATCAGTCTGAAGAGCTGGGCTGAGTTTGGTGGTTCTACTTTGAAAGGTCTAAGAGGAGTAGCGTTCAGAAATTTTAGTCTCATAAGAATAACAATAACTAGAATTAAAAGTTAGTGAACTAACTTTGATGTTGGCTTGGCCATCTTGGCCATGGGGCAAAAGAGCCACAGTACTTGTGTGGCCAACATTCTTGAGTTGCCCTGCTGCAAAAAAAATAAATAAATAATACCATAAAAAAATACACCTGCAACAGTCGATTTCCATGGTCCCTTGCTGTTTTCCTTTTTAATAAAAAGCCTAGGCTATGATAACAGCTACGACAGGGTTGTCTAGCTGAATGTGAAATAAGTCATGCAAAAACTATAATCTCCTAAATACCATTCCATTTGATTTTATTTTAATAGTACTGACAACATATTTAAGTTATCACACAGTACTGAAAAATAAAAGAAGGCACACTATATGGCGAGTCAAGAGCTAAACAAAAAGTCCTGTTTCATTACAAAATACTGTACATTTTATAAACTTTATACTATCACCACAAAATTTTAATTTATATTTATTAAACAATAAATATTTCATAAAACTGAAACTTAAATATATTATTTATATAGGCTATACAAAAAAGAAAAGAAAAAAGACAAAAAAATAAGGCTGAATAAACTGATCTATAGCTGATGTGTAAAGGCTATAAATGGACATGATAGGCAATACATATAGCCTAAATATTTTACCCCAAAAACAACTTTCCTGAATCCTGTGCTTGTGGGGCTATGTGTTTTACTTTCAAAGAGCAGAAATACTACCTATAGTCTATAGGCTACAGACATTCAATAGTCTTGACCAGTATAATAATTTAACTTAAAATAAATGTAGTCTATTATTTAATTTTTTACTTTTTGATCCAGAAGGTTTTCATATTATATTTATATATTTGGAGTGAATGATCTAATGAATGCTCTGCAGTTGTTTATGATATTGAGCTGTGTATGATCTGAAAGCATTGTTTGATTTTGAGCACAGATAAAATGGTTTTGAGTAAATTTCTTTATTTTGAAAAGCGTCAGATGGTCTCTGAATGTAGTTTGAAGATTTGGTTTTGTATTTACATTTTTGAGAAAGTGGGTGATGGTTCCAAGAAATGTATTTTAGCAATTCAGGAAAACTGTCCTATAGATAAAAAACATGCATTATTTTTTATACATAATATCAAACAAATAATGTAAGCCTAATAAAAAGTAAATCTAATCAAAGCATGATTTTTTGTTTCAAGAACTTAGAGATCTCAACACTTACTCAATCCTAATAAAATTACTAAATTATCATAATCTTTTACAAATAATCATCATAAATGTTAAAGTGGAAAGGTTTATTAAAAACATATGTATATTTAGACAAGATCAGCTGAATATATCTTATTTTGTAATTAAGGTTCATTGATTTTTATGTCTGCAACTTATAAAAAATGAGCCAAAAAAAAAGTAATGATCATTTAAAAAAAATCTTTTTTTTTTTTTTTTTTTTTTAATTGATATTCCTTTTAACAAAGAAATACAACATACAGCACTGCAATGAAAACATTCATAATAATAATTTTAAAAAAAAGAAAAAAAGACAACAGCCTCCTCAAATAGGAAAAAACTGTACATAGTACTTAAGAAACTTCTTGTTCTTACTATTATCAATGAGTTTAAGAGATTTAACAACGAGGGAAATCTCAGCAATAAAGGCCTCAAGTCTAGGCAAAGTCTTGAGAAATTTGTTTTTGTAAATTAAAAATTTACAATGCAACACAAAGAAATTAACAACACTATCAATAGCACAGACACTCCCAGAAAAATATAGGAATATATCCTTCAATGAAAAGTTTAAATCACATTTGACAAAATGAGAAAGATAAAGACCCAAGCTCTGCCAAAGAGGCTTAACCTGATTACAGTGGTACAATAAATGAAACGAAGTTTCTTTCTCAACTTTACAGAATACACAAAGGTCAGAGATATCAACAAAAGAGGAAATTTGTGAGTTAGTTGGGTAAACATTATGAAGAATCTTAAAGTGTACCTCTCTTATTTTATTGGAGATACAATATTTCTCAGGGAGTAACCACGCTTTCTTCCAGTGAATACAGTCAAAAAATTATTCCAGAAAAATTTACATCGAGGGGATGTGTAAACAGTGTAATGTAACAATAACTTTATAAGTTTACAATTACATTTTTTATCAAGAATACTAACTCCATCCAATAAAAGTTTGGGCAAAATAGTTTTTCTCTCATTAACCCTTTAGAACCCAAAGCTAAAATTGGCTGTTTTCACTCATTTTGTTTTTTTGAGTATAAAATTAGAACATAATGTGGTATCTTCAAGTGTAAGGTGTCATTTTTTTCAGAAAATTATAGGCTTTCAGGAAATTACAGTTATTGTACATTATTTTGTGTAATGAGTTAGTAAATAGAATTTAAATAGACAAAATAATTTAAAACGGGAAGAAATTTTACTGGTTTTTATTTAGAAAAAATCTGAAAACTCATGATCGAAAGAATCTAATGCCTCAATCTTGAAAAAGGAACTATAATACATATATACAAGTCTTTTTGAGACACTGGATTGCACGGTTTTCACTCAGGAGCCATTTGTTGTACTCCAGTCCTCCAGGCGTTTTTGGATCCTTCAATCCAGTCATTTGAATTTGATGCTCTCTGAAGCAGTTCCTGTCTAACTGCAAGCATAGTCCCACATCACATTCCTGGCACTTCCATGGGGTGCTCCTTTTGCATCGTATGCAACTCTGTGAAAGGTCTTGAGTATCACTCACAGGAACATGCAGATGATCGCATCTCTCTCTCAGCCGGCCATCCAGGGGAACACCTGTGAGCGGAGCAGCTAGCAGCTCCTGAAAGTTTTGCCGTGTCATGAGCTTATCATGGTGGATGGCACACAGCTCTTTGTGTAAAATGAAGCTGTTGGTCACTGCAATGTCCAGGAAGTGCTGGAAAATGGTCACATATGCCTTGTTTTATGGGGCACCGATTTTGTTCTGAGCATCTTGTTGGAGGTGTCAAGTCCCCCCATGTACTTATTGTACAGCTACAGCAGCGACCACGGCCCCGGCCCCTCTGAGATGGTGTTGTGTTCGATGTAGATGGCCCATTTGCTTCTTCATAGATAACTGGAGAAGCCACACTGAAAAAAAAGCAACATGTGTTACAAACTCACTATATATGTACATAAAAATACTTTTCATTATGAAGCAATTTATTAGTAAGAGAAAATTTGTAAAAAATAATATATAATAATGTAATAAATAAATAACTATAATAATAATACAATAAAATAATAAAAATAAAGCCTGCAGTTACTTACATTTGCATACACACAATCACACACACATACATGCACCTACACACACACACACACGCAAATATGAAGATATAGACATAAAGGTGTGCACCTTTACACATATATATATACACACACACACACACACACAGAGAGAGGAAGAGATATGTCCATGCACTTACATAAACACAGAAAATTATGTATGCATGCACACGCACCCATACACACACACACACACACACACACACGCACCTTTACACACATACACACACAGAGAGAGGGAGAGAGAGAGATATGTCCATGCACTTACATACACAGAAAATTATGTAGGCTATGCATGCACACGCACCCATACACATAACGCTAACG
Organism: Carassius carassius; assembly: GCF_963082965.1. Classification (NCBI taxonomy): domain Eukaryota; kingdom Metazoa; phylum Chordata; class Actinopteri; order Cypriniformes; family Cyprinidae; genus Carassius; species Carassius carassius. The sequence continues at coordinate 9,470,506 of NC_081769.1, forward strand.
TTACATGAGCAAATATGAACGCATGCACATACGCGCTAACGCGTGTGTGCAACGCACATATAAGTGTGTGAAACAGTGTTTTTTCGAACAGAAACACGGAGTCTGACTATTTTATTCATTTCTCATCGATTCATCAGAAAGAAACAAATAAATTAACCTTCACTTACCAATCCTCGACTGGATCAAAACCAGTACACCTCCTCAACGTCTGAATACAGACTACGGGTCCGATGAATCATGTTCAGCCTCTTCCCAGGTGTAATCAGAGATCAAATCAATTGCCTCTTTTTTCGCCATGTTTTTGTCTATATTTCACACTCTCAAACTTTCAAACCTGCTGCGCTCCGTATCTCCCGCTTCAACTCCACCCTTCCCCCTCTCCCCGAAAGCTGCTGTGATTTACTGCTGGAATGCATGCAGTTACCGTATTAAGCTGTATATTGTCTTAAAGCCCAAGATGTCTTCTATCAGATGCAATTAGATTTTTTTTCATAGTGCAAACGGTTGCTGAGTTATGAAAACATTAATATTTAAATAAAATCGTATGTAACACGTTCCTACATGTGCTTACGTGTTGTTAACGCGTTCCCATGGCGACCGGTCGGAAGCGCGAGTAACTGATGTCTTCCCAACGTGTTGTTTACGTGTGAAGACACGTTGTAACACGTTTTTTTTTATAAACCTTAGTTTAACTTCTTATTCTTAGGTTGTATCCTCTAACTAGTCCACATTTGATTACTGCAATCAATGACTGATTTAGAAAGTGATTTAGAAAGTTATGTATGGTGTATTATTAAAGTTAAATATAGCAGAGGCTAAATATTATTGACAAACCTGACATGCTTAAACGGTTATTTTGGAAAAGCACGATATTCCACATAATTTTTCTCCATCTCCCATTAAATCGGGAATAGATCTTATTGAATAGAAATACGCTGTAGCGTATTCAAATGCAGCAAAAACTACAATCACTATCCCATCTGCTTTACCTAAATATAAAAATACATTTTTTTACAATCACTTTGTTACTATTTTCAGAACCTTGATGTCATTTTTCATAACTCTAGACACAAAACTCACAACCAATGAATGCAAAACCAAAAATGCACATTTTTCGAAACTCTAACCCTTTTCTCAATTGCTTGGATACAATACACATAAAACTTAGATCATTTGTTCATTCAACAAAAATCACCTGTTCAATATGACACAACTTAACATCAAAGTGCTACTATTTCAAAAGGCAATCCACACATTACATTTCAAATGAGTGTCTATTCATTTCCTTACAATGATCTAACTATCAATTGATACAACTGCTCAAAATGATAAGTAACTGTTGCATTACTCTTAGTATGGAAACTCACAAACAATCTTCCATGTTTACTGTAAATCATGAACGTTTCATGATAACGAGATTCATTGTCACCAATTAGCGTGGAGCATGAACCAATTAGACTACAATATCCATGGATGTAGCCTAATATTTTATCATAATGCTTCATCAGACACTGTGTCTATGGCCCCAAATACTGTACCACCTTTTCAGACTATTTACAGGATTGACAGTAGTTTTGTAACCAGGCCAAATAGTGGAGGCAGAGGCAGAATTCTAACTGACCAACAAGAGCAGGCTGTGGTCGATTTGGTTGGGGCCAGAAATGATATTCGCCTTACAGAAATTCACCAGCATATCTTGGACAATGAAGACATGTTCAACAATGTGGGATCCATACGTTTGCCAACTATTGCACGCATACTAAAAAGGCACCAGGTATCTATAAAACAACTATACCGTGTGCCTTTCGAAAGAAATGCAGACAGAGTGAAGCAAATAAGGACTGAGTATGTTCAGGTAAGTTCAGTTTCAAGATGGCTGTTGTAAAAACATTCACAAAAATTCTACATTGTACAGTAATCTCTAAATCTCTTTCTAAAATGTACTTTCAGAGGGTGATGGAGCTGGATGCTGATGATGACCATCACAAGTTCATATATTTGGATGAGGCAGGTTTTAATCTGGCCAAGACAAGGAGGAGAGGTCAGAATTTCATTGGCCAGTGGGAAACCATCCAAGTACCTGGACAACGTGGGGCTAACATTACCATGTGTGCGGCTATGTCGGAAGATGGTGTGGTGGGTTTCAATTTCATAGCTAATTATTTTTGCTTTGATTCAAATAAACCTATGTTGTAATTGTACAGTACTGTAGTGTTTTGCATCAATATATTACAAACTTTGTTCAATGATTCCACTGTGTCTGTAGTATTCTCTCTACTACTGCAGTACTTTTACTGAGATGTATTCACTGTACATGTAGTACCATAATCAAACCTGTATCACCTATTTTGTTCTACAATATTTAATGATTGTACGAACAATGACACAGTGAAACTATCGGTTGCTTGTGTGTGGGTGATCTATAGTTATGTTTCAATGGTATTTCACAGTAAAGTTGTGTTTTGAACCAATGATTGTGCAAGTGCAAGATTTCTTTAAAGATGTGAATGCGCAAGGCAGTTTTTTGAACATTAGACAGCCCGTGTTACAAGTGATAACCGTTTTGAGTTTTGTGTCTAGAGTTTTGAAAAATTACATCAAGGTTCTGAAAATAGTAGCAAAGTGATTGTAAAAAAACTGTAATAGGAAATGAATTATATAGGCTACATAAAATATGCTTACCATTTATCAGACATATTGGCATTTCAAATACAAAGCCGGCCTACATGTCTACTCTATGATACCCTTAAGAGTGTAATGTAACCCCGACTTAATTTCAGGAAGTCTCTCGTCTCAGGGGGACATGAGGGAGGTCTACAGGTTTTCTAATAATACAAAGCTTAATGCTAAATCCTGAATTATCAACAAAAAAGGTTCTTAATATGACAGTTTTTTCAACTTGTCACATTTGTTGGTATTTTTTACCAACTGCAAGTATTTTTTAGTGTTTATGTTATAACATTTTCAATAACAATAATTAATATTGTAGTAGATTTTTCCCCCTGAAATATCCTGTAATTGGACCACTAGGAGGTGCTCTACAATTCATTCACAGGTGACCCCCAAAACAGAAACCCTTATTCTCAGCATAACATAACACTTATTAACAAATGACAAATTTTATTCACCTCACAAAACAATACAAAAACAAATCAGAGATGCATAAATCGGTCTTAAAGGTCAACATTTTATACATATTTTAAACTGCATTTACAGGTCACAACAGTTTCACTTTGTGTATATATAGAAACATTCCAGAAGGTTTTCACATTTGACTTCTAACAGAGGTTGGACCTGTTCCACCACTCAATATTGGAAGAATATTAAAATGGCTTTTGTAATTTTGCTTTTGTATTTGTAGTAAATAAAAATGGCCAAATACATTGTGAATAATTTGTGTTCATTTAACAGCTGCGGTCCTTATATATCTCTACCCTTCCATCTGGCATCCTCCCATTAATCCAGGCATCCAGTATCTGGTTCATTTTTGGAAGGTGCGATGATGGGATTATGTGTGTCGTCGATGCATCCAACCACACTGGAAATCATAAAGCAAATTATAATTATTACTTTCAGAGGTCACAACAAGATGTTATCAAATGAACATCATTTATCAGATTATCCTAATTTAAACCGATTTCTCAACCACTGACCTGCACTCTGTGAATCTCCTCTTTGATGGATCTCACTGGTTTGTGTTCAGGAAACAACACAAAAACTCTCCAAAAGAGCGTGAGAGCAATTGCACACTTTCCTTCCTGCTCTGATACAGTTGCCTTACTAATGTGCTCTGCATCTCCGATGTTACATTAAAATGCAATGAATGTAGGCCTACTTTTAAAAAAAATGATTTTCTTACTTAGCCTTTTATCCATTCAAAATATCTAAACATTCTTAAATCAAGATGCATTTACTACATAAGAAAACGCCCCTTTATGCCCCTTTAGCACTTTATTTAATAATACGTTTACAAAATGAGAACACAAGAGAAAGTGAAAATGCATGTTAGAAACAGTGTTTACTGTTTACATGACCTCTCTCTATGACAGAATTTATATATCAGAGTTCATCAGAGTAAAAAAAAAACATCAACATCTTATGTTAGAGGAACTCACTGTCTTGTAGCCCAAGAGTCAGCGGAGTCAGCAAAGTAAATTATCTGAATGAAGATGAAATCATGGTAAAAATTAACAAAGTAGCCTAGGCAATAGATTATATTGGATAATATTAACTGTAGGGTCTCGGGACTAATCACCTGCCTTTTTGGTGTGTGTATGTATTTGTGGGTGTTTGGATGGTTTGACAGCTCACCAGTCTGCCTGTTTGAGTTTTCCCCGCCTCCCTTGTTTCCCCGTTGTTAACCTTAATTGCTCGCCACCTGTTCTCTATGTTCTTCTAATTTTTCCCCTTTATTATTCCCTGTGTTTCTCTGTCTATTGTCAGCTGTTGTTACTCGTACCAATAGATCCGAACTTCTAGCTGTTCTTTGCACTCACCTTGTCGTGTCTTGTCCTCAGGCTCCAGTGTGTTTAGCTGATTTCTCTGCCCCTTGTTCTTACGAGTCCAGAGCTCCTAGAAACTTCCAGCTGTCATCCCTCCGGTCTCGGACGGTCATACGTACTACTGTGGAACATTACTCATCTGCTTTTGACTCATCTGCTTCTCATTCTCTCACTACGAGTGAAACCTGTGGAACGTGACTCATCTACTCTGCCTCCTCTGCTTAAATAAAGCTTTGAGTTTACCCGCATCCGAATCCAGCCTGTTTCTCCTGACAATTAACTGTGTCTTTCTCAATGTGTTATTACCATGAAAAGTCAATGGCCAACTAATGACAACATGGTCCATGGCATTGAAGACTTTGAAATTAAAAACCCTTTATCTTATAACTTTTAACTCTTACTTGTAAAACAACATATCAGACAATATACAATTAATCAGTTTGACAAATAAAAAAATAAAAAAGGAAAAATACAACAACATTAATTAAAAGCCTACCACTGTAGCCTATACAGTTACAATAGGTGAGTCTGGTGTTTGAAACATTAGAGTCATGAAATACACAGAAAGTCATGATATAGCCTACAGGTGGTAATTTGGTCAGTTCATCACTTAGCCTACAATAGGCTTATTCAGGGAAGTGCAGGAAATGGTTGAGTATTATTTTAGGTATAACATCTGTAGGCATATGTATTGCCTATCATGTCCATTTATAGCCTTTACACATCAGCTTGTATACTTGTATGGTTAAAAAGCTGCAAATTTCAAGACGCTGGCGTCACGTCAGGTCGTCACGTGGGTCAGCCGTTTGAAAGTTCAAGACGTTCGGATAGATGTTCGATCGGTCGGTCGGTCGTTCGGATGTTTGATTTTGGCACGGAGTACCCGCCATAGTTGTCTACGCGTGAAATACACGTATTTAACGTGTTGTTGACGCGTTAAAATTCACGTGTATTTGACCCTCTTGGCCTTCCATACACATTAGATATAATGAAGGGAGACGTGAAAAAAGGACATCGCGTTGTTTTGATATGGATTGCTTTATCATAGAATATTTGTTCGGCAACACTTGTTTAGTTTAAAAGTAGACATGTCAAGCTTTCTATAGATATATCTCTCATGTCTCTTCGTTGAGTATTCATGGAGTTACAGCTCATTTTAATGACGTGTTTGTAAATGAAGATCAGCGCAGACAAAGGCTGCAGACAGCACACCTTGTTTGTTATCTTTATTTTATAAGTGCCCAAAGTTTTGTTGTTATTATGTTTGTATCCAAAAAAAGTAGACCCTTTACAGATTCGATTGATGTATTGCTCTTATCTGTACGATTAAAACTGAAGGTGTAATTTAAATAATTCTCGGGTATATCAGGAGAAAATGACTCAAAACGCGTATATGCGTTTTAAAAGGCTGTCGTGACTTTTTTTCCTTCCAGTATTCATAAGCTGTATCACGCTGTCAAATTATATTTCATTTTGCACACATAAACAGCTCAAAAACACCTGAAATCTGCTCTTGTTGTGTTCTAATGGGTGGATTAGTGCATTCGCTGTGATATTATTTTTGGAAGCTCTTAAAAAAATATAAAAATGCTTTGATTCTGAGCTCGTAGTGATAACTGGGCTGGCTGATGAAGTGCTCATTTCTCTCTGTCTTTCTCTCTGTTCTTTGGCCAGAGACATAATTTATTAATGAGATCTGACCCGGTAATAATAACATATGTTGGTTTAGCTTGTCAGTGTGAATGAAATGTGTATTTACAGACATCCCAACCTGCAAAAAGTCATTTCAGGGAGGTATCCCCCCCCCCCCCCAAAAAAAGGAAGGAAATACATCTCAGCTGTAGTCACCTTCTCATTGAGACTTTGCCAATGTCTCAATGAGACCGTTCTCCCATCTGAATGGGAGAATGGAGATATATTGGAGCAGCCTTCCCTGCGCTTAGCCTCCCTATCATGTTGTGGTCTCTAAAAGAAATAAAAGCATAAAATATTATTTATATAAGCTATAGGCCTATGTAATTATTCGTTAATTATGTTTAAATATGTAGATTACTTTTACTATTTATATAATCTGCTTATACAATTAAATCTAAACTGCTTTTATTTATTTTCCATTGCAACTTTAAACAGGTCTAAGGAGTTTGTTGTTTTCGTGTAGCCTTGGCAACTAGCCTGAATAAAATGCAGATGAAATGAAAGTTGTCAACTCACCTCAACATGCCTTTTGCAATCATATAACCCGCCATGGGCAATGCTTGAGCAAGACTGTCATTATGTTTGACACCTATAAGACAGGGGTACACTTTCGTGTAGTCTGCCGTAAAATGTGTCTTATACTTTTTTTTTTGTGGCACTCTCCCTCTGCCATGGTACTCCTGTTTCTAGATAGACATAACTGATTAATTTTGTTTGGGAGAAGAGATAAAAGCCCGTCCACACTGACAATTGATTGGTTGATTTGCAGAAACAGGCCAATCAGGATGCCCTCTGTCTTACATGCGCTTCGCACACACGCACATTAGCACGCACACGCAAGGTCTCTCGCTCCCTCTCCCTCTCTGCCGTGCGTGCGCTACACGGTTTGAAACACAGTATCTGTTTCGCATGCGCGCTTTTGCTCGCTCGGTCTAGATTCCCGGAGATTTTAACTAATTTGCGGGTCTCAGGGAGCCGCTTTCAATATGCGGGAGACTCCCGGAACTTCCGGGAGACTTGGGATGTCTGTATTAGTGATGGGATTTATGGCTCTTTGAGGGGATCCGGATCTTCGCGATCCGTTCCTTTCAAAGAGCCGTTCAAAAGAACGGCTCTTTTAAATATTTAGTCAGTTTTAAGAAGCCAGCTTGGAGCCATCTCAGTTTATCCTGGAAATAATCACTGGGAAGAATGATGAGGTGAGATTTGTAGTAAAATAATTAAAACTCAGATATCACACACCAATATCTGAGTTTGAATTATTCTGAAATATTGATTATTACCTCATTTGTCATGTGTGGACTATATTCCATAGGGTTGCACAAATCCCTCTGCTTAGACAGTGACATCACTATTTTGGATTTACCTTTAGTACAAAGTGTGTGTGTGTAAAGCTACGTTGACTTATGTTATTCATACAATACCTACTCACGAATAAACATCAAAAAGAAAGCCGGCTGCAATGAATTTATGTGCAAAACAGCTTTTACTACAAACACTTCCACACAAGAACATTGTTATCACACAAGAACATTTTGATAGAAAACAAAAAATATTTAAAGTTAGAATAAATAAAATGGAAATGTCTACATACTACATACAATTACTACTGTAAACTTTGCAAACATCAGCCCCTTCAAGTCAATGAACAATAACAAAGTGGGCTGCAATAAATGTCTGTGCAAAACAGCTTTTTTTCAACGCTCCTACCCAATGACAGAGGCACGCAGGATGTGAAGGACGTGAAGGATGCGTGCACAACTCATAACTAATATCATCACGCTATAAAGGGTTGGCCTGCGCTGGGTGCGCCCCTCCCCCTACAACTGTTCTGTCTCGCGGAGGAGCTCATTTGTGTGCATCTGTGTGAAACACGCATAGGATAAAAGAATGACAGAAAGAACGGCTCCCCTCCAGCCGAGACTCGGCTCCCATCGTTCATGTTTATGAGCCGTTCAAAAGAATCAGTTCGTTCGCGAACGTCACAACTCTAGTCTGTATTTATTTGTCCGATCTCGCCCCGAAACGCGGCTGTCATGTGACTTTTTTTTTCCCTTCGCAATGTCAAATATTGCATTTTGCACACATACACGGCTCAAAAAACCCTGGATTTTGCTCTTGTTGTGTTCTAATGGGTGTATTGTGTGCATTCGGAGTAATATTGTATTTTAAGAAGCTCTTAAAAAAATATATAAATGACTTTACCATGTTGTGCAGCGCCGGATCAATCTATGTGACTTTCAGTCTGACAGAGAAAATCTCACAAGCACATATAAACACTCATTTCCATGTGTATAATATATTCTTCTAATTTTTTTGTGCCGTTTCGCTGCAGTGTTTTAATGTGAAAGGCTGTAAATTCTCTATGTGGACTTCAAGTGTTCAGAGAAATACATCGCGAGCTCGCGGGTAGTTGGCGGCCGCGAATATATCATGTTATTACTTTAAACAGTTCAGAAACATCTGAATTTAGCTCTTGGTGTGTTCTAACTGGTAGATTGCCTGCAATCGCCGTAATATTGTATTTTTAAAAGGTCTTAAATAAGAATAAATTCGCTCGTTGTGAGCTCCGTGGAGACAATGCCTCCAGCAGCTGACCAGCAGTGATTCTTCTCTCGTCTTTCTGACTGCTCTCTGCCCAGAAATAAATTATTAATGAGCCCTAACCCCTGTACTAATCAGATATGTTGGTTTAGCTTGTCAGTTTGAAGGAAATTGTATTATTTACTTGTATTTTTAACCGGTTTAAAAGTGAAACAAACCCGACTCCTCCCCTAAATCTCTCTCGGCTATTGCAACTGTAGGGGTGCAATTTTTCTCAATGTAAGTCTATGGGTATTGTATTAAACATTTAAAAATTAATAATAAAAAAAAACTTTAAGTCTGATCACTCTGAAAAGATATAGCACACACCACCGCTCTATCCCGCAGGTGTCTGCTGAGTTTGGGGCTTGTGGCTTTAAAGCCCTAGGAGGAGATACGTTTTGAATTTTTAGTCTCAGAAAAATAATAAGAAGAAGAAGGAGAAGTTTAAATAGCATAACAGTATGTTGGCTTGTTGCCAAGCCAACATAACTAGAATTAAAAGTTAGTGAACTAACTTTGATGTTGGCTTGGCCATCTTGGCCATGGGGCAAAAGAGCCACGTGTGCCCAACATTCTTGAATTGCCCCGCTAAAAAAAATAAATAAGTAATACCATAAAAAAATACACCTGCAACAGTCTTTTTCCATGGTCCCTTGCTGTTTTCTTTTTTAATAAAAAGCCTAGGCTATGATAACAGCTACGACAGGATTGTCTAGCTGGATGCGAAATAAGTCATGCCTATTTTTCTTGTGTATGTATTTCACAGTCCTGTCACCATCGCGTTGTTTGCAACGACACACAAGATACAAGATTCTTTGAACAGTTGAGGTGTGCTATATCTTTTCTAACTGATTGGACTTACGGTTTTCATAAAAATAAATATTAAAAATCATAAAAATCCCACAGACTTTAATTGACAGGATGTTCAGATGAGCCAAGCTCCAAATCCCAATATTGTGTGTTCACACCAAACACGAATAGAGCGTCAAATTCGCGTCTACCGCGTCTAGTTTTAACTTCACAACAGACGCGAATTCGCGTCATGGGGGGGCTTCTGCCAGCTGAGTTCACGCAGCATTTTCAACTGCCATTTTTATTCGGATAATTTTCTAAATATTACTGTTATTGTGTCATGAAATGTAGTTTTAAAAGTATTTCAGGCGAGAATGTAGTTGTTTTAAACTCAAATATGCGGTTTATTTATAATGACAGCGTCTATTTAAAAAATGTGTTTCGCCGATCTCGGAGATGAGCTCCATGCGATCAGCGGGAGCTCCGTCATCATGTATCCGCCGAGAGCAGCCTCACCTTGGCTAGATCTTCTGACATTTGCCACTGGCTCTGATGTCTCTTTAGTGGTTCAAGATAAAATATAATTCGTTTGGGGTAAAATGAAACGTTTCTTATCTTTGGCCTTTATTCAATTTATCTATTAATATGTGTAACTTTTGTCATATAGCTCCGGTTGACTGCTCACTTACAACATCAGTCGTTCCTCCTTGTTAATATATACACTATATAAGTTATCTATTTTCATGTTGTGCATATAATAGTACTCACAGAAGGACTCATAATTTACTTGAAAATAGGCAATGTATGTATTCACTTGTATGAACTGCTTTGTCTCTGAATATAACTTGAAGTATTTAGTATTTTTTTCCTGTGGTGCCATCGTGTGGACAACATACTGAAAGCAGCTGGTAAATGCTGCCTCTTTTAATATTCAATCCATCATATTCAATAATCGATTTATTTCTCAACAGTTTATGTTCACGTAAATGACTTTACCACAGGGAACTACACTAACTTTTTCCAGTTAGAGTTAGAGTAACCTAACCTTAACCCTAACCCTAACCTAACCCTAACTCTGATTAGTAAAGGGGTTAGTGTCAGCAGAGTGTAAAGTGTCAGCAGAAGTAATGGTGCTTCATATAACATTATCCAGAGAAACAAATGTTAATGATAAATCCCCTGTTATGTTTTACTGGCTACTGTATACAGGCCACCAGGGCACCATACAGACTTTATTAATGAGTTTGCTGATTTTACATCCAAGTTAGTTCTGGCTGCAGATAAAGTTTTAATACTTGGTGATTTTAATATCCATGTTGATAATGAAAAAGATGCATTGGGATCAGCATTTATAGACATTCTGAACTCTATTGGTGTTAGACAACACGTTTCAGGACCTACTCATTGTCGAAATCATACTCTAGATTTAATACTGTCACATGGAATTGATGTTGATAGTGTTGAAATTATTCAGCCAAGTGATGATATCTCAGATCATTATTTAGTTCTGTGCAAACTTCATATAGCCAAAATTGTAAATTCTACTTCTTGTTACAAATATGGAAGAACCATCACTTCTACCACAAAAGACTGCTTTTTAAGTTATCTTCCTGATGTATCCAAATTCCTTAGGATATTAGGATATAAATTCCAGATTCCTTAAAAAACAACTTGATGATGTAACAGAAACTATGGACTCTCTCTTTTTTAGCACTTTAAATAAAGTTGCTCCTTTACGCTTAATGGAGCATTAAAATGGAGCGCAGCTGGAGGAAAACCAAACTAGAGGTTTTTCGTATTGCTTGGTGGGAAAGTAACCTATCCTACAGAAAAGCATTAAAAACTGCTAGATCCGATTACTTTCCTTATCTTTTAGAAGAAAACAAACATAACCCCAGGTATTTATTCAATACAGTGGCTAAATTAACGAAAAATAAAGCCTCAACAAGTGTTGACATTTCCACCACAGCAGTAATGACTTTATGAACTACTTTACTTCTAAAATCGATACTATTAGAGATAAAATTGCAACCATTCAGCCGTCAGCTACAGTATCACATCAGACAGTGCACTATAGACCCCCTGAGGAACAGTTCCACTCATTCTCTGCTATAGGAGAGGAAGAATTGTATAAACTTGTTAAATCATCTAAACCAACAACATGTATGTTAGACCCTATACCAGGGGTTGGCAACCTACGGCACGCGTGCCAACAGTGGCAAGCAGAGGGATAATCGCTGGCACGCAAGCAATAAGGAAAACTGTATAATGACGTACAGTTTGATGTAATAACTTCTCATAGTCACACAGCCTGTTAGGAGCTACAAATACTATTAAAGTGTGAGAATTAACTTGCATGGATGCACGTGCAAACACTGCACATACTAGGTGCTTCAGATCAAAGCCTCGGTCTAACAGCACTCGTCAATGTCAAAATGACTGAGATGGCCAATCAGATCAAAGTAGGCGGGGTTTACTGTTCACAGAAGCAGAGCGCGAAGCGTCAGTTTAACGTTAAAGAGAGTGAGGTAAGATGAAGCTGCAAATCAATTAACATTAGTCAACTTTTAATAATACGTTTTACCATAGAAATGTTAAATGACCTAAAGCTATATCCAGTGATGAAAATTTTTCTGAAATATGGCCATTTTGAGAGAAAGAAAGTGGGGGAGGGGGTAAATTGTCTCTCTCTGCAGACAATGAAGCGATTTTGCCCCTTTGTTGTTGAGAAATATAATGTAGCGATTCAGTATCGATTAATAAAAGTAGCGTGACAACACTCTGAATGCTACTTTTTGCACAGCACGATCTCAGATCTCTGTGTGCGAGTGGTGTGTGTTGTGTGTGTGTGTGTGTGTCTGTGTGTGCACGTTCATCAATTAAAGCAGTGCATTAACGTTGATTAAACGTTAAAAAAACGTTTTTTTTTATCGTATAATAAAAAATTGTGTATGTACCGTTTAAATACAGAATTATATCGGGGTGTGTGTGTGTGGGGGGGGGGGGGGGGGTGGGCTGTGTTGGCACAGTGGTTAACCATAAAAATAAAAAATGGCACGTCATGCCGAAAAGGTTGCTGATCCCTGCCCTATACCATCTAAGCTCCTAAAAGAGGTGCTTCCAGAAGTCATAGATCCTCTTCTGACTATTATTAATTCCTCATTGTCATTAGGATATGTCCCCAAAACCTTCAAACTGGCTCTTATTAAGCCTCTCATCAAAAAACCACAACTTGACCCCAAAGAACTATTTAATTATAGACCAATCTCGAATCTCCCTTTTCTGTCCAAGATACTAGAAAAGGTGGTATCCTCACAATTATATTCCTTCTTAGAGAAAAATGGTATATGTGAGGATTTCCAGTAAGTCCAGTCTTCTTAGAGTTACAAATTATCTGCTCTTATCATCTGATCGTGGGTGTATCTCTCTATTAGTTTTATTGGATCTTAGTGCTGCGTTTGACACAATTGACCACAAAATTCTTTTGCATAGACTTGAACAGTTTGTTGGCATCAGTGGAAGTGCATTAGCATGGTTTAAATCGTACTTATATGACCGCCATCAGTTCGTAGCAGTGAATGAAGATGTATCAAGTGCAGTATGGAGTACCTCAAGGCTCAGTACTAGGGCCGCTACTCTTCACGCTTTATATGTTACCCTTGGGAGATATCATCAGGAAACATGGTGTTAGCTTTCACTGTTATGCTGATGATACTCAGCTCTATATTTCTTCGCGGCCCGGTGAAACACACCAATTTGAAAAACTAATGGAATGCATAGTCGATATAAAAAACTGGATGACGAGTAGTTTCTTACTGCTAAATTCTGAAAAACCAGAGGTGTTAATTATAGGACCTAAAAACTCTGCTTGTAATAACCTAGAACACTGTAAGACTTGATGGCTGCTCTGTCAGTTCTTCGTCATCAGTTAGGAACCTAGGTGTGCTATTTGATCGCAATCTTTCCTTAGAAAGCCACGTTTTTTAGCATTTGTAAGACTGCATTTTTCCATCTCAAAAATATATCTAAATTACGGCCTATGCTCTCAATGTCAAATGCAGAAATGTTAATCCATCCATTTATGACCTCAAGGTTAGATTATTGTAATGCTTTATTGGGTGGTTGTTCTGCATGCTTAGTAAGCAAACTACAGCTAGTCCAAAATGCAGCAGCAAGAGTTCTTACTAGAACCAGGAAGTATGACCATATTAGCCCGGTCCTGTCAACACTGCACTGGCTCTCTATCAAACATCGTATAGATTTTAAAATATTGCTTATTACTTATAAAGCCCTGAATGGTTTAGCACCTCAGTATTTGAATGAGCTCCTTTTACATTATAATCCTACGTCCGCTAAAACTCAACAAACGTTCTCAAAACTCAATTTGATAATACCTAGAATATCAAAATCAACTGCGGGCGGCAGATCCTTTTCCTATTTGGTGCCTAAACTCTGGAATAATCTACCTAACATTGTTCGGGAGGCAGACACACTCTTGCAGTTTAAATCTAGATTAAAGACCCATCTCTTTAACCTGGCTTACACATAACATACTAATATGCTTTTAATATCCAAATCCGTTAAAGGATTTTTAGGCTGCATTAATTAGATAAACCGGAACCGGAAACACTTCCCATAACACTCTATGTACTTGCTACATCATTAGAAGAATGGCATCTACGCTAATATTTGTCTGTTTCTCTCTTATTCCGAGGTCACCGTAGCCACCAGATCCAGTCTGTATCCAGATCAGAGGGTCACTGTAGTCACCCGGATCCAGTACGTATCAAGGCCAGATGGTGGATCAGCACCTTGAAAGGACCTCTATTGCCCTGAAAGACAGCGGAGACCAGGACAACTAGAGCCCCAGATACAGATCCCCTGTAAAGACCTTGTCTCAGAGGACCACCAGGACAAGACCACAGGAAACAGATGATTCTTCTGCAAAATCTGACTTTGCTGCAGCCTGGAATTGAACTACTGGCTTCGTCTGGTCAGAGGAGAACTGGCCCCCCAACTGAGCCTGGTTTCTCCCAAGGTTTTTTTCTCCATTCTGTCACAGATGGAGTTTTGGTTCCTTGCCGCTGTCGCCTCTGGCTTGCTTAGTTGGGGTCACTTCACCTACAGCGATATCGTTGACTTGATTTCAAATAAATGCACAGACACTATTTAACTGAACAGAGATGACATCACTGAATTCAATGATGAACTGCCTTTAACTATCATTTTGCATTATTGACACACTGTTTTCCTAATCAATGTTGTTCAGTTGCTTTGACGCAATGTATTTTGTTTAAAGCGCTATATAAATAAAGGTGACTTGACTTGACTTGTTGATGCTTTATTTTGAGTTATTTAGCCACTGTATTGAATAAATACATGTTTATTGAATAAATTATGTTTTTTTTTTCTTAAATAGATGAAAAGTAATCAGATCTAGAAGTTTTTAATGCTTTTCTATAGGATAGGATTACTTTCCCGCCAAGCAATACGAAATACCTCTAGTTTTTTTTTCCTCCAGCTGCGCTCCATTTTCTGGGCTGCTCTCTTTAGGGTGAGTAGTAATTATGATACTGCTTATGTCATGATGATTTATGACTTTGACCTTTGACCTTTTGACAGGTTGAACTTCCGGTGACCTTATGATGGATGGGTTGAACTTCCGAAATGAGTTCAGGGGCTAACCTATGACCGTTTCCCACGCATCGATCATGTGGTTTTGACAGAAAGTTTTACCCTATTGACCTAGTTAGTACTAAATTATAGTTTTTGACGGCTAGTTTAAACGGTAAAGGAAACACTCCCCACGCATCGATCATGTGGTTTTGACAGAAAGTTTTACCCTATTTCCCTAGTTAGTTCTAAATCATGGTTTTAGGAAACCCTCCCCTACGCTGTTTGAAATTTGTGTCAGTTAGGTTGTTTGAAGTTTGTGCCAGTTATACGATTATGCGTGTATGTGTGTCTGTGTGTGTGTGTGTGTGTGTCTCCCCTCCCATTACATTCCTGAGCAGTGTATAAATGGGATCGGTGTGTTCTACGTTTGTATATAAAACATTCTATAATTTATATGATATAATTAATTATCATGCTAAGGTTGAAAAACATTTCAGTTATTTCACATTCATATATAAAACATTATATAATTTATATAATATAATAACTATCATGCTAAGGTTGAAAACATTTCAGTTATTTCATATATGTGACATTCAGTTATTTCACATTTATATATAAAACATTCTATAATTTATATAATATTTATATAATTTATATAATATAATTAATTATCATGCTAAAGTTGAAAAACATTCTGTTCTTTTAAAAAGGTTATAAAAAGCTCACTAAAACCAATTGTTTTAGTTTTAGATAAAAATTACATAAAACATTCTATCCTTTATATTCTATCATTTATATAATTTATATAATCTAAAACAATTAAACTATGGTTGTCAAAAAATTATATCCTTTAAAATTATATAATGGAATGCTTACACAATATATCTTACTAAAAAGAATAAAATAAAAATAACACATGTTTGTAAGTCTAGACGGTCTCTGACTTCAGTGATCAAGACATCAGGGACTGAAATTATAATCCTAAAAGTTAAAAAATGTTTTACATTTAATACATTATTAAAAGTTGTAATAGAGTTGTTAAATTATTAAAAGTGGTAAAACAAAAACACTGTTTTTTCTGAATGACCTCACACTGTCTCAAAAAAGTAAAGGAGCCGCGTGCGCGTGTCTGTGTCCGTCTATGCGCGCCCCCTCTCCGTCTGAGCTCTGACCCCCTCCTTTGCATACCAGAGTACGGTGAAATCTCACACTAACAAAAGTTGAAAACATGCCTTTAAAAGTATAATATAAATATCTTATCAATCCAATTGTTTTAGTTTTAGATGAATAAAAGTATAAATGAAATGCTTACTGAAACCAATTATTTTAGATAAACAAAATAATAAATAAAATTGTCTTACCTTATTTTAGAGAGAGTTGAAGAAGTAGCTCCTAACACATCATTGTCCATTGATGTCCACAAAATGCAATGTATGAATGGATTCAAAATTGTTTTACACAACTGAATTCATATAGTCATTCCTGAATGTCTCTCAAAGCACCGTCTCAAAACATAGGGAGGCGCGCGGTATGTGTGTCAAAAAGTAAAACACACGTGTCTGTGTGTGTGTGTCTGTGTGTGTGTGTGTGTCTGTACGCGCCCCTTCACATGTGAGCTCTGACATATGAAACAGGACCCCACTCCACATTCCTGAGCACGGTGAAAGTGAGATTAATATACATATAACATCATATACAATAATTTAATATAATATCTTACTAAAAATCTACTGAAATGCTTGTAAAAAGAATAAAACTCATGTTTAGAAACTTACAACTCTTGAACTTACATGTTCAAGAAGCTCTTATGAGACATAAATCACAAAGTGGTTCTCTCTCACACCAGCGTCTCTGACTCAGAGGACTGTATTCAGTGATGGGATGAGACATTGTGTTAGGGCTAAAATTACTTCAAAGTAAAATCTTAAAAGGTTAAATGATATCTTTTAAAAATAAAATTTAAATAAATTATTAAAAGTCTTAATAAAAACAAATATTCTACAACGATGGTCTGTGGAAAAATTCGACTTGAACTTAAAGTATATTTTTTTATTTATCATGGGTATGTAAAATAATTTAAAGTGTCACAAGTCATCTCACGCCTGTGAAATGTTCAATAATTTCTTAAGTTGTATCTGTGAGAAAATGACAATAACATAGGCCTATCTTCAGAGAGAGCAACCATGAGAACATTTAGAAACTGGGAATCTTCCAGAAATAAGGGTCTTCCGATCAGCGCAGAGAAAGAAGTTACTTGACAATAATGATAACTTCAGGATATCGGATGACAGATGAGCCTCTGTGCATCGTGTCAGAGCGTATGTCATGTTAGTCTGCTAACGCCTTTCCAGGGCCAAAGTTTTGTATCTTCTATTTATCTTTTAGAAGACTTGTGTATGATATAAATTATTTTGTTTAACGGTGACCTAAAATATAATTGTTATTAAACAATGCCTGTTCAAAACTTTCGATGGTTGAAAAACTGTACTTGGTCGTAAACTGTACTTAAATCTCATTTATATGAAAAAGATTCAATCAGCATTTTTTGTCCATGCTGGGTTTCAATTTTATGGTGGAGGCTTTCCATAGCTATCCCGTACACCTAAAAACGACCATCACAGAAAACAAAATGTAAAAAAAAAATGAAATAAATAAATAATTTAATAAAATGTAAAAAAGTTTTAGCTAAATAAAAACACCTTACATTACAGATCCTTTTCCTATTTGGCTCCCAAACTCTGGAATAACCTACCTAACATTGTTCGGGAGGCAGACACACTCTTGCAGTTTAAATCTAGATTAAAGACCCATCTCTTTAACCTGGCATTCACATAACATACTAATATGCTTTTATTATCCAAATCCGTTAAAGGATTTTTAGGCTGCATTAATTAGGTAAACCGGAACCGGAAACACTTCCCATAACACCCTATGTACTTGCTACATCATTAGAAGAATGGCATCTACGCTAATTTTTGTCTGTTTCTCTCTTGTTCCGAGGTCACCGTGGCCACCAGATCCAGTCTGTTTCCAGATCAGAGGGTCACTACAGTCACCCGGATCCAGTACGTATCCAGACCAGATGGTGGATCAGCACCTAGAAAGGACCTCTACATCCCTGAAAGACAGCGGAGACCAGGACAACTAGAGCCCCAGATACAGATCCCCTGTAAAGACCTTGTCTCAGAGGAGCACCAGGTAAAGACCACAGGAAACAGATGATTCTTCTGCACAATCTGACTTTGCTGCAGCCTGAAATTGAACTACTGGTTTCGTCTGGTCAGAGGAGAACTGGCCCCCCCAACTGAGCCTGGTTTCTCCCAAGGTTTTTTTCTCCATTCTGTCACCGATGGAGTTTCGGTTCCTTGCCGCTGTCGCCTCTGGCTTGCTTAGTTGGGGACACTTCATCTACAGCGATATCGTTGACCTGATTGCAAATAATTGCACAGACACTATTTAACTGAACAGAGATGACATAACTGAATCCATGATGAACTGCCTTTAACTATCATTTTTGCATTATTAACACTGTTTTCCTAATGAATGTTGTTCAGTTGCTTTGACGCAATGTATTTTGTTTAAAGCGCTATATAAATAAAGGTGACTTGACTTTGACATGTGGGCCTGTTGAGAGTTCTCAAGAGCCACGACGCATGTGCGAAAACTGGGAACTGTAGCACTTACAGGCTATGTCAGGACGTCATCTTCTCAGTTCTCGCACATGCGTCGTGGCTCTCGTGAACTCTCATCAGGCCTACACTGAAGAAAATGAATAGTTGAATACACTGTAAAACATTTCACGTTGGTTAAACTTATAAACGAAAGTTCACCTGCTGCCTTAAAAATGTGAGTTAACTCAACTTACAGATACTCTTTGTTTCAACTCAAGAAGTTTTACAATTTATTAAACTAATGGTCATTTGTTGTTTCAACTTGATGGTCTGAGTTAAAACAACTTACTATGTTACATTATCAGTTCATGAAAACTCAAATCAGCTCATAATAAATAGACTTGTAACTGGTCTGCTCAAAAATGTAAAAACATTTTTGAAATAAATTCAAGCAATTTACAAGCTTTAACATTGGTTTGAAAATACAAATTCTTGTAGGAAAACAGGTTTTAAAAAGTAATTTAAGAACACAAGTGCTTAAACATCCATTTCATCAAAACATCAAAGATTCTCTAATAATATACAGAACTAGAAGAAAGGTAGATGAGTGGTATAAAGGAGGTATAGAAAATATAACTGAGGGGGAAAGAAAAAGGCATGAATTAGGGAAAAATGAGGAGTGGCAGGCAAAATAACGGCTCATCAATCACTTTAAAGTTGTAAGTGTTCCCTACATAAACAAGTACATGTAGCTTTTTGACCTTTGAATGATTTGCACAATACATGGTGATTGACTGTGTCGAACAATACTCCTGTAGTAAACTCTCACTAAAAGCAATAAGAACACACATGTGAAATTGGTCTATTTCCAATAAATGCTCAAAGGTTTTTCCTTATAGTAAACACTTGACCAACATTCAGCATTTGAGATTCCAGATAAAGCAAAAAAAAAAGAAAAGAAAAAAAAAACCTTTAATATTTTGTTATATTTGTACATGATATTATTGATGACATGTTTAGGCACGATATATAGTGTAGTACTTAGATTAACTGACAGTCAAAAAAGCATTTTAGCATAAATTATTACTGATTCTGGGATAAAATAATAATAATAAATATATTGTATTCGAAAGCTGATTTACTTTTCCCCTACACATACTGCTCTACAATGAATTCAGTATCATCAGTACATTCACAAGATTTAAATATATATTCTTACATCACACATCTTGATTATCTTAGAAGTCTCCTCTGAAAGGAAGCGTAGAAGGCCAAGGCAGCTTTTCTTCTGTTCCAATTTGTGTCCTACATACAATTATAAACAAAACTGAGTGACTCCAATATATATATATATATATATATATACATACATTAAAACACTTATATTAGTGCAAACTGATCAAATTGAGTTCATTTTTATTCATACCTCCTTATCAAGGCACTGTATAACTGCTAAGGCTCAAGCCCCTGCTTGATGATACAGATGCTTTGTACAGCTCTAAAAGACACCAAGGCATCTAGTCCATCCAAGAATGACTGCAGACGATCGATGGTGAACTCTGTGCTCATCTGAAACAGACACAAGACAGGAGGAAAAATGGAGCCAAAGAGATTAATAGTGGGCAGCAAGTACAGATGAAAAATAATCACATATGTAAATCACATGCCATCTTATAACGTACATGATTAAAGAGGTCATATATAGAGGTCATGTCACAAGTAATAAAATCAAGAATGAAGAATGATTTAACCACATCAACTCTGGGGACCCACCGGTGGGTCCAATATTGCATATGCCTAATTCTCAAAAAATCTAAATAACAGCTGAAGTGGTTAAAAATAAGCAAGTTCACAATTACCTTATTGTAAAATGAACGTCCTTCACACAGCTTCCTGTAAACTTTGTAGAGTCACACTTTAAATCTTGAGGTGACAATAACTTTGAAGAGGAATCAACAGCTGTGACGGTGCCGAAAAAGCAGTAGCATATCAGTAGAAGCAATATAGACTAAGCATATGAAATTGTACAAAAAGAATTGCATGGTCTGCATTAAATATGTTGTGTGACTGCATTAGGCCTGCAACAAATATACAAGTAAAACAGCAAAAGATTTTAATATCAGTAAGGATGTGTTAACTGTACCTCATTGTAACATAAATGTCCTTAAAATCAGCTTCTTGAAAACTCTGCAGGGTGACAGCCTTATATCTTGAGCGGACAATAACTTTGAAGAGGAAGAGCTGTAACGGAGTGAAAAGCAGTAGCATATCAGTAGAAGCAATATAAACTAAGCATATGAAATTGTGCTATACAAAAATTAGTAGACAAACAGCTGTCAGTAACGTTTAAAAGTAACTAAAATATAAGCACTGAAAACCGAAGTGAAATATTAAGCTATTTTAGCATTTGAGGCTCTAGGAAACTGTCAAATTAGCGAGGGAAAACCCTGTGTCCTTGTATTGCCCCAGTCAAGTGCGTCTTCATCTGTGTAACGTTACACCCGGTCAAGCAGCCACTGCCTGGATTTGAACATGTCTATTTTTTAATTACAGTACAAAAGCGTGGCATGGTCAAAAAGCGGAGAAAGGTGTTTTGGTAAGCTTAATGTATAGCGACACTTTAATTCCACAAACAGACGTGCAGCAAAATGCGGGCGGCGACAGTCTTGACCGGGTGTTCACAGACGGCGGCTCAACTGACCACGGTCTTACACTCGCGGAGCACGGTCAATGCAATAAATAATAATACCTACAGACTTCAGGCCGAAGACCAACTAAAATATAAGCACTGTGAACCAAAGTGATATAAATATTTTAGCGTTTGAGGCTCTGGAAAACAGTGCATTAACGAGGGAAAACTTGTGGTGTCGTATTACATTCGCGAAGCACAGTAAAATTGGCTAACATGCAATAAATCGCATCATTATTCATTTATCATTACAAATAAAAAAACAAAAACTCACCTTCCTCGCATTCTTTGTGTTTCCCGACATGAATTCATGTAAGGTCTCCAGGCAGCTGCATTAACTCAAAATGGCGATGGCTTCTCGGTATTTCGCGCTCTCCGTGTATCGCCCCTCCCCCAACATTTAACTTACAGCCACGAGTTAAATGAACTTTTACAAGCCAGACAAAACTCAGAAAAAGTCAAGACAACACATTACTTTACGTTTAAATTTTCAATAACTTATAAACTTAAGTTCAGAATCCAAAACTTAAAATGACAATTTAATTTAAAGAGGAAAAGTAAGTTCATATAACTTATTTGGGCTATGATGTTTTACAGTGTAGTAATTATTTGGTTTTGTTTCTTTTTGCACAAATTATTCGTCGCTTGATAACTTAAGGTTGAGCCACTGAAGTCACTTTTTACTTTTTACTAACTTTCTGGGCCGGCCAGTTTTAATTACATAGAAGCCTATGGAGGAGTGATCCAGCGCTTAGATTTAATAAAAAAATATCTTAATTTGTGTTTCGAAGATGAACAAAAGTCTTACAGGTTTGGAACAACATGAGGGTGAGTAATTACTGACAGAATTTTCATTTTTGGTTGAAATAACCCTTTACCACAGCGGTGTTACGCATGTAACATTGCACTCATTTGCAGTCACTAAAGTTTATTTGCATTAGTTTTAAAGCCTTGCCGCATGTTATTCTGAAATGTTTACACAAAGCGTGCACACTTAAAGACTGCCAAATAGCACTTGATTACTGGACCTCCCTTTCACATCTAATACTGCCAAATACACAAACACGGTTGGTTTGGTCTAAAGTAAATGGTTGGGATAAAATAAAACTCCATCTGATGTTTTGTGCGAGTCTTAAAGGGGAAGCAGTAAATGTCCTGCTGCTTGACCTTTAAGGGATAGATCAACTAAAAATGAGAAATTCACTCTCACATGTTGTTCTGAATCCGTATTAATATATTTGTTATGCTGAACCAAAAAGATTATTTTCACAAATTTGGACGATTATATTTGACAAAGTTGCTGGTCTCCATTTACTTCCATAGTATTTTTTATTTTTTTTTTTCTATTATGGAAGTCAATGGGAACCAGCAAATATTTGATTACGAACATTCTTCCAAATAATTTGAAAAGGGGGAAATTGTTTTTGCTGTACTGCTCAGTCCTTTGAAAAATAATAAAAACAACATGAGAATTTTTTTCTTGAAAAAAAAAAAAATTAATGATGTTTGCCTACCCCTATCTGTATGTCCTTTGAAGTAATCCCGACAACCGGAATCATAAATCATAAATTATGAATCATAATTTACTAAATTGGGGTTAAACAAGACCACTTAAATCATGAGGAATGCATTTCCTTACACTTATTACTTATGGTTTACAACAGGCAAAACTACTGATACCACATGTTTCATACAATTGCACATTTGATGACAAATTAGACACTTAACTGTCTCAAGTATACATGTCCTTCTCAAAAAATTAGCATATTGTGATAAAGTTCATTATTTTCCATAATGTAATGATAAAAATTAAACTTTCATATATTTTAGATTCATTGCACACCAACTGAAATATTTCAGGTCTTTTATTGTTTTAATACTGATGATTGGCATACAGCTCATAAAAACCCAAAATGTCTGTCTCAAAAAATTAGCATATTTCATCCGACCAATAAAAGAAAAGTGTTTTTAATACAAAAAAAGTCAACCTTCAAATAATTATGTTCAGTTATGCACTCAATACTTGGTCGGGAATCCTTTTGCAGAAATGACTGCTTCAATGCGGCGTGGCATGGAGGCAATCAGCCTGTGGCACTGCTGAGGTGTTATGGAGGCCCAGGATGCTTCAATAGCGGCCTTAAGCTCATCCAGAGTGTTGGGTCTTGCGTCTCTCAACTTTCTCTTCACAATATCCCACAGATTCTCTATGGGGTTCAGGTCAGGAGAGTTGGCAGGCCAATTGAGCACAGTAATACCATGGTCAGTAAACCATTTACCAGTGGTTTTGGCACTGTGAGCAGGTGCCAGGTCGTGCTGAAAAACGAAATCTTCATCTCCATAAAGCTTTTCAGCAGATGGAAGCATGAAGTGCTCCAAAATCTCCTGATAGCTAGCTGCATTGACCCTGCCCTTGATAAAACACAGTGGACCAACACCAGCAGCTGACATGGCACCCCAGACCATCACTGACTGTGGGTACTTGACACTGGACTTCAGGTATTTTGGCATTTCCTTCTCCCCAGTCTTCCTCCAGACTCGGCACCTTGATTTCCGAATGACATGCAAAATTTGCCCAAAAGTCCAGTGCTGCTTCTCTGTAGCCCAGGTCAGGCGCTTCTGCCGCTGTTTCTGGTTCAAAAGTGGCTTGACCTGGGGAATGCGGCACCTGTAGCCTATTTCCTGCACACGCCTGTGCACGGTGGCTCTGGATGTTTCTACCCCCAGACTCAGTCCACTGCTTCCGCAGGTCCCCCAAGGTCTGGAATCGGTCCTTCTCCACAATCTTCCTCAGGGTCTGGTCACCTCTTCTCGTTGTGCAGCGTTTTTTGCCACACTTTTTCCTTCCCACAGACTTCCCACTGAGGTGCCTTGATACAGCACTCTGGGAACAGCCTGTTCGTTCAGAAATTTCTTTCTGTGTCTTACCCTCTTGCTTGAGGGTGTCAATGATGGCCTTCTTGGTCAGCAGTCTTACCCATGATTGCGGTTTTTAGTAATGAACCAGGCTGGGAGTTTTTAAAAGCCTCAGGAATCTTTTGCAGGTGTTTAGAGTTAATTAGTTGATTCAGATGATTAGGTTAATAGCTTGTTTAGAGAACCTTTTCATGATATGCAAATATTTTGAGATAGGAATTTTGGGTTTTTATGAGCTGTATGCCAAAATCATCAGTATTAAAACAATAAAAGACCTGAAATAATTCAGTTGGTGTGCAATGAATCTAAAATATATGAAAGTTAAATTTTTATCATTACATTATGGAAAATAATGAACTTTATCACAATATGCAAATTTTTTGAGAAGGACCTGTATATGTGATTCATTAATTAAAAAAAGTTGTTTTCCTAATAGCCGAAGACATGCGGACACCTCTGCACTGCAAGACCTGAAACTACAAGTAGTAGAATTATTGGAGGCCCCCCATGGACTGGAGGCTGTGTCCCAGCAAATCCAGAGCATTGTCTCCAGTGCAGAGCGAGCTATGCCAAGAACCCTTGGAAAGGTCCTAAAGGAAACTTTTTCATGTTCAATTTGCACTGGTATGCAAATCGATTTGGCTCCACACACCAGCCTTTGTTTGTCTTTTAAATAAAGTTTCTCAGTAAATCTGCACAATGTTATAATTCTTATCTAATAACTTGCATTATATGGTGGATCCTTATCACATTTCATTTTGGCATTAATGTGCATTTTGTGTCTGGAAATTCTTTACACCCTAAATTAGAATGCTTCTCTAATCTGATCTAAATCTACCCCCGACAACCTCCTAACATATGCTTCAGTATTTGTAATTGGATCGTCGTATTGGGTGTATTTAAACTGATCTTTTCAGATACATTAACACCACAATGATATGCTTAAACTGAAGTTTTCTTCCGCGTACAGATGACACCATTGTCAAAACGATCCACAAAAACTACTAAAAATGCTGTTTTCTGCTCCCAGGCCAATATTTGATGAAACCCTTTAGACCAGTGATCTCAAACTCAATTCCTGGAAGGCCACAGCTCTGCACAGTTTTGCTCCAACCCTAATCAAACACACCTGATCCAACTAATCAAGGTCTTCAGGATTACTAGAAACTTTCTTGCAGGTGAGAGTTGGAGCTGGTTGGAACCAAACTGTGCAGATCTGTGGCCCTCCAGGAATTGAGTTTGAGATCACTGCTTTAGACTGACCATAAATGTGCATGATGCCATTTTCAGTTGCATGTTTTTGTTTACACATTTTGTAACACAAAAAATTGTACATTCAAACTGGTTTTCAGGCACTCAAAACGCTGTTGCCGTGTAACGTGAACGACACAGTTTAACAAAAAATTTAAAACTTTTTGCCATGTAAAATGTGATCAATTGCAATCTGATAGTGATATCACAAATGCATGTTAATTCCAGGTGTATGGGAACCAGTGACAGAACTCATATTTACAAGATGATAAATAATGTATGGCTTGTTTGTAAAAGGGAGGGTTTTCTAAAAAATCTAGCACTGTTTTCTACTTTCTAACCATGACTGAACTTGTGGTGAGATGTTTTGGTGTCTGTTGCTAATGTTTTGCACCATTTCACTTTCTTCCAGGAATTATGGAAAACCCAGTGTTTACATCATGCTGCAGGAGCATTGTGGGGTGCAAGCTGTGCGTCAACCAATGGGAGGCAACATCTGCCCAGTGCCCTAAATGCCACTCCGAAGAGTACCACATGACTGAAGTTGCTGGTCTCTCCAGTGCCCTGGATGCAATTAAAATATTGTTTAACTTTCAATGAGTTTCAACTTTTGTGCAGAATCCATTTCAGTCACCAGAGGACCAGGTTGCTGTGGAGAGGCAGTTCTCTATGCAGTGTCCTGACATTGCATCTCTTTTTGAATGTGTTTTCAACTTCCACCAATAAGAGTTCCAAAATGCTTTGAAAATACTAATTGATCTTGTTCGAGTTCATGCTTGGTGTTCTGAATTGAAGGATACTCCACTTTAAAATAAATTCTGTCATCATATACTCACCCTCATGTGTTTTACATTACATTTACCTGACGCTTTTATCCAAAGCAGCTTACAATTGCTATATATGTCAGAGGTCACACGCCTCTGGAGCAACTAGGGGTTAAGTGTCTTGCTCAGGGACACATTGATGTCTCACAGTGGATTCGAACCCAGGTCTCTCACACCAAAGGCATATGTCTTATCCACTGCGCCAATAATCCAATCAATCCTTTATGAATTTCTTTCTTCTGCTGAATAGAAAGGAAGATATTTAGGAGAATGTCAGTAACCAGACAGTTTCTGGTCTCTTTGACTTCCATAGTAGGAACATATATATATATTATATTGTATATAATATATAATAATATTATATATATTTTATTATCTATTCAGCAGAAGAAAGAAATTCATAAAGGATTGAAAAAACATGAGGGCGAGTATATGATGACAAAATTTATCCTTTAACAAGTGAACTGGATCAAGTTCCTGTGGAATAAAAAATGTTCTTGATGGCATGCATTGTTTCTCATTTTTATTGTTTGATTATACAGCCAGGACTGGACTTCCTGCTTTTACACACACACACACAAACACACACACACACACACACACACACACACACACACACACACACACTTTATTTTTTTTCATGGTATAATTATGGAATCTGCTTATTGTGAGCCTAAATGAGTAAATTGGTATTTAATCATTATCAGGGTGACTTGCCACCAACTGCTGGTGTTTTTTTTATATATTGAAAGTAGTGTTTCATGTTGTCACTTCACATTTAGAATCAGAATCAGAATCAGAATGAGCTTTATTGCCAGGTATGTTTACACATACGAGGAATTTGTTTTCGTGACAGAGCTCCGCAGTGCAACATAACAGCGACAGAACAAAAAACACAATAAGGAATAAAAATACAAAAAAATACAAATAGGTGGGTAAGGATTGACAATATACAAATTTACAATGTATGGCAGGTATATGAAAATGAGCATTTATGTATGTACATGTTTATTATGTGGAAAAGTTTTAACTGTACGCTAAGTATGTGTGTTGGATAAATAAGTGTATGTGTATATAAATATAAATATAAGTAGTGTATTGTGTTCCATGTATGTACATGTATATTATGTGCAAAAGATTTAAGTGTACGCTAAGTATGTGTGTTGGATAAAAAGTGTAGTGTATATAAATATAAATAGTGTAGTGTGTCCCACAGTTATTATCAGCTGTTCATAAGATGGATTGCCTGAGGGAAGAAACTGTTCCTGTGTCTGGTCGTTCTGGTGCTCAGTGCTCTGTAGCGTCGACCAGATGGCAACAGTTCAAAGAGGGAGTGTGCTGGATGTGAGGGGTCCAGAGTGATTTTAACAGCCCTTTTGCTCACTCTGGATAAGTACAGTTCTTGAATAGATGGGAGAGTTGAACCGATGATTCTCTCAGCAGTCCGGACTACCCTCTGTAGTCTTCTGAGGTCAGATTTAGAAGCTGAGCTGAACCAGACAGTTACTGAAGTGCAGAGGATGGATTCGATGATGGTGGAGTAGAACTGTTTCAGCAGATCCTGTGGCAGGTTAAACTTCCTCAGCTGGCGAAGGAAGTACAACCTCTGCTGGGCCTTTTTCACAATGGAGTCAATGTGAATGTCCCACTTCAGGTCCTGAGAGATAGTGGTGCCCAGGAACCTGAATGACTCCACTGCAGTCACAGTGCTGTTCATGATGGTGAGTGGGGGGAGTGCAGGGGGGTTTCTCCTGAAGTCCACTATCATCTCCACTGTTTTGAGCGTGTTAAGCTCCAGGTTGTTGAGAGTGCACCAGACAGCCAGCTCTTTAACCTCCTGCCTGTAAGCAGAGTCGTCACTGTCCTGAATGAGGCCGATGAGTGTGGTGTCATCTGCAAACTTCAGGAGCTTGACAGAGGGGTCCTTAGACGTGCAATCATTAGTGTACAGGGAGAAGAGCAGTGGGGAGAGAACACAGCCCTGGGGAGCTCCGGTGCTGATTGTACGGGTGCTGGATGTGTATTTTCCCAGCCTCACTAGCTGCTGCCTGTCTGTCAGGAAGCTGTTGATCCACTGACAGACGGAGGTGGGCACGGAGAGCTGAGTTAGTTTGGGCAGGAGGAGGTTTGGGATGATCATGTTAAAGGCTGAGCTGAAGTCCACAAACAGGATCCTCACTTAAGTCCCCGGTCTGTCTAGGTGTTGCAGAACATAATGCAGTCCAATGTTTACTGCATCGTCCACAGACCTGTTTGCTCTGTAGGCAAACTGAAGAGGATCTAGCAAGGGTCCAGTGATGTCTTTCAGGTGGGCCAGCACCAGTTTTTCAAATGACTTCATGACTACAGACGTTAGAGCCACAGGCCTGTAGTCATTTAGTCCTGTAATTTTGGATTTCTTTGGGATAGGGATGATGGTGGAGCGTTTGAAGCATGAAGGGACTTCGCACAGCTCCAGCGATCTGTTGAAGATCTGTGTGAAGATGGGGGCCAGCTGGTCAGCACAGGATTTCAGACAGGCTGGTGTAACGCAATCTGGGCCTGGTGCTTTTTTCCTTTTCAGCTTCTGGAAGACCTGGCGCACCGCATCCTCGCTGATCTGTATTGCAGGTGTGGGGGAGAGGGGGGATGCAGGAGGTGTGAATGGTGAGAGCGCTTGATTGGAGAGATGTTCAGGATGGGTTGCAGGAGCTGTTAATGGTGTGAACAGTTGTTTGGAGAGGCATTCAGGGTTGGTTGCAGGAGCTGTGAATGGTGTGAACGGTTGTTTGGAGAGGCATTCAGGGTTGGTTGCAGGAGATGTGAATGGTGTGAATGGTTGTGTGGGGAGGTGTTCAGGGCAGGTGATGGGTGTTCTTTCAAACCTGCAGTAAAACTCGTTCAGATCGTCTGCCAGTCGTTGATTCTCCACAGTGCTGGGGGGTGGTGTCTTGTAATTGGTGATCTTCTTTAGACTTTTCCACACTGATGCTGAGTCGTTCGAAGTGAACTGAGTCCTTATTTTTCAGAATAATTCCTCTTTGACACTCTGATCTCCTTTTCCAGTGTGTATTTAGCCTGTTTATACAAGACATTGTCCCCCTTCACGTAAGCATCTTCTTTGGCCTGACGGAGCTGTCTGAGTTTTGCAGTGAACCACGGTTTGTCATTGTTGTAATTTAGTTGAGTCTTGGTAGGAATACACATATCCTCACAGAAACTGATATATGATGTTACGGTCTCTGTGAGTTCATCCAGATCGGTGGCAGCAGCTTCAAAAACACTCCAATCAGTGAGGTCAAAACAAGATTGTAAATCCTGCTCTGCTTCATTAGTCCATCTTTTTACAGTCCTTAATACAGGTTTAGCTGATTTTAGTTTCTGCCTGTAGGTCGGTATAAGATGAACCAGAAGATGATCAGAACGTCCCAAAGCTGCTCGTGGAACAGAGTGAAATGCATCCTTTATTGTTGTGTAACAGTGATCCAATATATTACTGTCTCTTGTGGGACAAGTAACATGCTGTCTGTATTTTGGCAGTTCACAGGAGAGATTGGCTTTATTAAAGTCCCCAAGAATGATTAAAACAGAGTCTGGGTGTTGTTGTTCTGTCTCTGTGATCTGCTCAGCGAGTTTCTGTAAAGCTGAGCTCACGTGCGCTTGAGGAGGGATGTAAACACTAACCAGAATGAGCGAGTGAATCTCCCGCGGCGAATAGAACGGCTTGCAGTTAATGAAGAGCGTTTCGAGATTTGAGCAGCACGTCTTCTTTAACACAGTTACATCTGTACACCACCGTTCATTGATGTAAAAGCATGTCCCGCCGCCGCGCGATTTCCCCGTTGATTCTGCGTCGCGATCCGCTCTAAACAGCTGAAAGTCCGGCAGATGGAGCGCGCTGTCCGGTATGG
The DNA here is from genome assembly GCF_963082965.1 of Carassius carassius. Classification (NCBI taxonomy): domain Eukaryota; kingdom Metazoa; phylum Chordata; class Actinopteri; order Cypriniformes; family Cyprinidae; genus Carassius; species Carassius carassius. The sequence goes on from NC_081769.1 coordinate 9,500,878, forward strand.
CGTCATTCAGCCAGGTTTCCGTGAAACACAGAGCAGCAGAGTGGGAGAAATCCTTATTTGTCCGAGAAAGCAGAAGGAGTTCGTCCGTTTTGTTGGGTAGAGAGTGGAGATTTGCCAGATGGATGCTAGGCAACGGCGTTCGAAATCCGCGTTTTCTGAGTCTGACGAGCGCGCCAGCTCTTTTTCCCCGTCTGCGCGTCCTCTTGAAGCGTGTGATCAGGGCAGCCGCTCCGCCGACAAGAATGTCCAGCAAAACATCAGAATAGTCGAAAACCGGTGAAATATCGGGAGATGTGTGTTGCCGAATATCCAGCAATTCGTCCCTGGTGAAACTGATTGCAGGAATATAACTAAAGACAGGACAAACTAACAAAAACAACTGCAGAGCACGTCACGGAGGCAGCCATCCTGTATCGGCGCCACCCGTCACTTTCCAACATTTAATAGCCTCTTAGAATGAAATTGCTATGTAAATTCACAGTGCCTCCTTTGAGCTGCAATAGACAGTGTGTAAAGTACATCTAAATGCCAGGTCAGATGCTGTTTCTGTGCCACCTACACTGCAAAGCTGGGTGTTTGTTCATACAGAGTTCATCAGACAGCCTGAAGCCTCTTACGTTGTTGATTTAAATTTCAAAACACAATTCGACATTTGCTCGCAATGTTTTTTTTTTTTTTTTACTAAACCTCATCATTTTGCAGGACAATTGTCTATTACAGTATACAACACATATAGAAGGTTGCCAATAAAGCTGTGATGATATACAACACGCTTTAAGAAAAGTTTATTTCCATCACACTGTAAAGTGATCTAGAGGAAAAGAAGATGTGTTTTGCCTATTGGCATACATAGCCTATTACGTGTATTTGTTTTTATTTATGCTATTATAATTACACCAGGTCACCAACTAATGACAGATTGAAATCTACAGTAAATTAACACATCCTTCTTGACTCTTCAACCGAGTGTAATGGTATTTAAGAAGCCTTTAACATTATGTGCTCAACATTAAATCTGTAACATGTAGCCAACATTAAGAATAGGGTTGTGCCGGTGAGGAAATTTTCCCATTGATTAGTTAACTTATGACAACACCAATGTTATTTGTTAATCTCTTCTGTAGATTTTGATCTTTTTAAGTTGTTATGATATATTGTTAATTAAAAATAGTACAATAAAAAAAAAAAAAAAAAAAAAAAACGCGTATAGCATACTATAATCAAACTAATAAGACGGGTGACATAAAATACCCATATTATAACAAACAAATAAATAAAATATATTTGGAAATCGCCCTTTAAAATGAAGGCTCGGTTTGTGGTTATATTAAAAAAATATATATTTATGTTTTTGTTAACAGAAGTTATATTGCGCTTTTAATTGTCTCCACTATCGTCCTGTCAATCATACTCGCGGGTCATTTTCAGTAAAAATGTATTTGATCATCATCGGTACCCAAGTTCTGACTGCTGACTGAACACTGAAGAAAGCCCAACAGGACCTGCCCTGCACAGTTTAAGAATCGTTAGCCATTGTAATGTTAGAGGACAATTATTTTGTTGAACAGACCTGAGTGACTACTGATGACGTCACATGCTCAGATTTGCTTGACCGGAAGGGGGCGTCCCAGGACCGCCCACGTGTGGAAAACGAATTTTGAAGTCATTTATTCGTTTTATGCCTCGTTTTAAAGGGGCCGTTTTCTCGTTTCTGCTTATTTCATTTCAAATTGGAAAACAAACTATCAAAACGTACACGGACCGTCTTTGATCTAGATTTAAACTGCAAGAGTGTGTCTGCCTCCCGAACAATGTTAGGTAGGTTATTCCAGAGTTTAGGCGCCAAATAGGAAAAAGGATCTGCAGCCCGCAGTTGATTTTGATATTCTAGGTATTATCAAATTGCCTGAGTTTTGAGAACGTAGCGGACGTAGAGGATTAAAATTTAAAAGGAGCTCATTCAAATACTGAGGTGCTAAACCATTCAGGGCTTTATAAGTAATAAGCAATATTTTAAAATCTATACGATGTTTGATAGGGAGCCAGTGCAGTGTTGACAGGACCGGGCTAATATGGTCATACTTCCTGGTTCTAGTAAGAACTCTTGCTGCTGCATTTTGGACTAGCTGTAGTTTGTTTACTAAGCGTGCAAAACAACCACCCAATAAAGCATTACAATAATCTAACCTTGAGGTCATAAATACATGGATTAACATTTCTGCATTTGACATTGAGAGCATAGGCTGTAATTTAGATACATTTTTGAGATGGAAAAATGCAGTTTTACAAATGCTAGAAACGTGGCTTTCTAAGGAAAGATTGCTATCAAATAGCACACGTAGGTTCCTAACTGACGACGAAGCAATGACAGAGCAGCCATGAAGTCTTGGACAGTGTTCTAGGTTATTACAAGCAGAGTTTTTAGGTCCAATAATTAACACCTCTGTTTTTTTCAGAATTTAGCAGTAAGAAATTACTCATCATCCAGGTTTTTATATCGACTATGCATTCCATTAGTTTTTCAAATTGGTGTGTTTCACCAGGCCGCGACGAAATATAGAGCTAAGTATCATTAGCATAACAGTGAAAGCTAACACCATGTTTTCTGATGATATCACCCAAGGGTAACATATAAAGCGTGAAGAGAAGCGCCCCTAGTACTGAGCCTTGAGGTTCTCCATACTGCACTTGTGATCGATATGATACCTCTTCATTCACTGCTACGAATTGATGGCGGTCATAATAAGTACGATTTAAACCATGCTAATGCACTTCCATTAATGCCAACAAAGTGTTCATGTCTGTGCAAAAGGATGTTGTGGTCAATTGTGTCAAACGCAGCACTAAAATCCAATAGAACTAATAGAGAGCTAAAACCACTATCAGATGATAAGAGCAGGTCATTTGTAACTCTAAGGAGAGCAGTCTCAGTACTATGATACGGTCTAAATCCTGACTGGAAATCATCACGGATACCATTTTTCTCTAATATGTACTGTACACTATACACAGAATGTACACGTTCTGCAATCTGTAAACATATACATTAGGGGTGTAACGGTACGTGTATTCGTACCGGACCGTTTCGGTACAGGGTTTTCGGTACGGTGCACGTGTGTACCGAATGACCGAATGCAATATTTTGTTTGCGGAACATATACATTTTCGTGTTTCCAAACAAACATATTAAGTGGCGGAAGTCTTCGCGTTCAGCGCAAATCCAGCCCAGCGCAAATCCAGCCCTGCAGCTGATTCTAAGGCCGGTGACACACTGGCTGCGTGGCGTGAGCGTGGCGTGAGCGTGGCGTTTCTGCTGTTTGTCAGTTGTTTGACACCTGCTTCGCGTTCTCTGTGTCTTTATACACCAGAATCATGCCTGACGCGGCGCTGGCACCCTGCTGCTACTGTAGGTGACATAGAGGGAGACCGCCGACAGACCAGGATCTTGTCTTCACGACAACAATATCTACACTTCATGTTGAGCATAAATATAAAGCCTACTGATAAAGGACACCGTCAACAGTATTGATGGCAAAATAGACTGTTTGACAGGTGCAATATGCCAGTGTGTCACCGGCCTAAGGTTTTCAAAAGGCATCACGAGAGTGTGAACATCACTACAACTAGGAAAAAAATGATTGTAATTCAAACGCAGTTCACGTCGGCATTTAAACAGACCTTTGCTCTTAATTCCGATCAGGCCAACGCAATACAAAAATCTGAGCAGGGCTCAAAACTGAAACTGTTCATGCTGCACTTTACACTTTGGAAAAGTTATATATATTTTTTAAATATGAGCAGGCCTACAAGCTGGGATTGGTAATGCTGCACTGTAATCATAGTTATTTATTTATATTTTTCATTATATTTTATTATATGATATTGGTTTGAGACTGAGAGTATTTTATTTAGTGGAGAACTTTGCAGCAGTATTTTATTTCTTATTCTTTTTTTATTTTATATATATTTTATTAAAAAGTATTAAAAAAAAAATACAAATTGTAAACAAATTGTTAAAAAAAGTTTATAGTAAAAAACAACCTGCAGTTTAATGTTTGCATTTCTTTCCCTTACTGTACTGAAAATGAACCGAACCGTGACTTTAAAACCGAGGTACATACTGAACCGTGATTTTTGCGTACCGTTACACCCCTAATATACATGCATAAGAATATGCTTAGGTGCAACAGAGTGTACGTGAACTGGATACAGAAATGTCATGGATGTGCATCAGATGGTATCGGTGGTAACGGGTAGGTTATTGTATTAAAAGCAGTGTGAATGTATAGTCCAGTGTTGAACTGTAAACATTAAAGTGCAGTGTGGCATACCATATTGTGGGAGTATGCTGTAGGGTGCTGAAGGGTGTATTAGCGCTGACATTTCTTTAGTCTGACAGCCTGAGGGAAAAAGATATCCCTCAGTTGGCTAGTGCAGGATCAGATGCTATGGAGACGTCTTTCTGAGGGCAGCAGAGAGAGCAGTCCGTGGGATGGGTGGCTGGAGTCACTGATGATCCTCCAGGATTTCCTTATCCAACGTCTGGTGTAGATGTCCTGGAGGGAGGGAATCTCACCTCCAACAATATGGCTGGCAGTTCGCACGACCCTTTTGAGAGCTTTACGGTTGCCAGTGGTGCTGTTTCCAAACCAAGCAGTGATGCAGCCCGTCAGGATGCTATCCACAGTGCAGGTATAGAATGTTCTGAGGATGCTGGGGCTCATTCAAAACTTCCTCAGCTGTCTCAGGAAGAAGAGGAGCTGGTGTGCCTTCTTCAGCACTGCATTAGTGTGTGTAGACCAGGTGAGATCCTCGCTGATGTTAACGCCGAGGACCTTAAAGCTGCTTACCCGCTCCACAGGTGTCCTGTCGATGGTGATGGGTGTGTGTTCTCTGCTCTGTCTCCTGAAATCAACCACCAGCTCCTTGGTCTTTTCAATGTTGAGTGAGAGGTGGTTCTCCTGACACCATTTAGTCAGGGTGCTCACCTCCTCTCTGTAGGCCGTCTCATCGTTATTGGTGATCAGGCCTATCACCGTTGTGTCATCAGCGAATTTGATGATGACATGACGACACAACTGCACTTCAGACAGTATGAGTTCGAGTCCAGCTAAAGTTACTTTCCTTCTCACCTGTCCAGTTGTTTACTCTCTCTACTCCTACTATCCTTACCATTAGGAAGATACTTACCACAAGGTAAAAAAAACCCATTAAAATAAAAAAGCAACCTCTGAGAAGTAAAACATTTTTATAATGTCTAGAGTCTTGCAATAGACAATAAAGAGATCTCCCATTTTCTCATATGTTTCTTAGACATTGTCATTTTGGATTACTTTGAGAAATTTATCATGTCTCATTTGTGTCTACTTTAATTTCTCCTAAGGAATTTTAGGAGAAACTATTGAAACACTATTGATACTAAAAGGAGACATAACAGTATATGAGAATCACAGCCAAGTATCATGATCTTAGAAAGAGCAACCATTGAGCAATAACATATTTCAATACTGATGTCTTGATAGAGATTGCAGCAAGACAATAAACAGATATTCTATATTTCCTCCACCACATTCTCAGTATAGACTTTTGTTTTCTCAAATATTTCTCATGTCTCATTTGTGTCTACTTCTATTTCTCAATACAATTCTTCTAATTCTTCTATTTAAGGCATTTAAGGAGAAACATCTGAAATGCTTTTGATACTAAAATGAGAGAAATATGAGAACATCATTTAAGTCTCCTGAGTTTACGAAGAGCAACCACTGAGCAATTCATTTTTCCAATGGGTTGTTTTCAGGTATAGAGGCTTATTTGCGTTCTTATTTGCATTTCTTGGTATGTATGATTGCCATTTTTACCCATTGTCTGTTTTATGGTTGTTTTATTGTTAGTAATTTTGCTGTTTCATGTTCGACAGGCTTAAATACACATCAAAGGGTTCCATTTATTTAACAAATACATCTAATAATGTGACTGCACTGCCGCTTTGCTTTGTTTCATTTTAGTCAATTTTATTTAATAAGAATTAACCTTTTTTTTGTAACAGTAATTAATTGATTAACTAATTAACAGCATTTAAAGGCGGGCGTACACGGTGCGATTTTTGCTGTCGTACGAGTTCGCATGTGATTTTTATTACATCGTGTGAAAATCGTGTATGCTTGTATGGTCTCAGCTCGTTTCATTTGCGAGGAATTACGAGCCGAGCAGAGTGGCTTACGAGCACTTCCTGACCGCCCGATCATTTTTAAATATGTCTAAAAAGTTTGTGAGCTATCGGTTTGAATTTGTGACATGTGTGCGGTTGAACAAGCCGATTTGGTAATCTATCTAAAGTTAACCAATCATGAACTAGGAAAACCACAGAAGAAGAAAGACGAAGATGGCAGCACCACGGCGAATGTAGACTATTGACTAGGAGGATAAACTCACTGAACTCTGACAGGAACAGCAAACGCTGTATGATGTTTCTAGCAATGTGTACCATGCTTTTTAATTCTCTCTCTCTCTCTCTCTCTCGCTCTTTCTCTCACATACGCATATGTAGTTTACGGGGACTCTCCGTAGACGGTTTTCTATACTGTATTTTCTATCCCCATACACTACCTCTATCCATCACGGAAAAATGTATGTTTAAAATTAAACACTGTTTAGTATTTTTTTAAGCCATTTGGTTTACGAGGGCACAGGAATCGTCCTCATAAACCATGTTTACATTGTAATACCTATGTTAGATATTTATAAACCATATACAAGAACAAACAGCGCTGGATGACAAAGTACAGCGAGATCGATTCGAATGCATTGGATCCCTGTGCTCCCTTATCGCTCTTGCTGTACTTTAATATCATATAGTGATCCTTCTGTGCAGCGGTGCTTCAAGTCGAATGCGTCTATCAACTTTGTGTATTTAGGGTCATTGTCCTTTTGGAAGGTGAACCTTCATACAGTCTGAGGTTCTGAATGCTCTGGACTAGGGATATGCCGGTATCAAATTTTCCTGTTGCAATTAATTGCTCATGCTTTTATCATGGTATACGGTATTATCATGGTATTGTAATTTAGTAAAAAAAAAGTGGTCATAATACAGCATAACAGGTTTAATAACTTTGTATAACAAAATAACTGAACATTTAAATACAATAAAGAAATACAGAGAAAATATATAAATTTAAAAATTTTACACAGATTAAAGAACTATAAAGACTCATAGGTATCACTTTACAATAAAACCTCATTAGTTAACCTTAGTTAATGCATTAACATTCACAATGACCAATAGCTGTACATTTGCTACAGAAGTTATTAATCTTTTCTTAAAAAAATAAATAAAACTCTTAGTTCATGTTAGCTCATTAAATGACAGTTGCAACTTTCGTTTTTAACAACATGTTATTAAATATTGGAATACCTAAGATTAACGAATTTTCAGAAGAATTTTTAATTGCCAGTTTATGTTAACGTTAACTAATGAAGCCCTAATGTAAAGTGTGAACGAACAATAAAGAATCAATGTTGTAGTCCAGATTAAAATTTAAAAAAAGTTTGAAAATAAATAGCATATTAAGTCAAATATTTAAGTATTCGGTACTGTGATGAACACCATAGCAAATACACTTATATGAATGGCTATTTTAATAAGTTTTAGAAAGTAGTGTGGATTCTTTATTTATGGGGTTTCCAGAGTAAAGGCAGCTTTTTTCTGCAGTTTAGCACCATCTGCTGTCAGACAGTGAATGTGCTTTCATTTAGCACGTCTCTCACGTGTTCCCCATGTGCTTCTCATGCGTGCTTGTTTACATCAGAGCGCACACACTCTTTCAAGCAGCATACAGCTAGCTGTGTTTGTGCATTTTGACCAGTTGATGGGAATAGTATTTTTAAAATGCATTCCAAATTCTGAAAAATTTGTAATATAATTATTCATGGTATTTAGAAGTTCCCACATATTAATTACCGTGATATATTGCATTACCGAATAACGGCACATATCTACTCTGGACTAGGTTTTCATTACAGCTATCTTGAATTTTTGGTGCATTGATATTTTCTTCTACTCTGACAAGTCCCTCTGTCCCTGCTGCTGAAAAACAGCTACACAGCATGATGCTGCTAACAGCACACTTTACGTTTGGGATGGTTCTCTGCAGATGATGAAAAGTGCCTAGTTTCCTTCAAACATGATGCTTAGAATTGAGGTTCAACCAGACCAAAGAATCTTGCAGCAGTTTAGACAAGGCCCTTCTCCACCAATTGCTTAGTTTGGCCACGAGGCCAGCTTTAGGAAGAGTCTTTGTTCTTTCAAACTTTTTCCATTTAGGGTAACAGAGACTACATGCTTTTGTAAACCTTCGATGCTGCAGAATTTTTTCTGTACCCTTCCCCAGATCTGTGTCTTGATAGAATCCTGTCTCTAAAGGTAAAGGTAAACCAAGGCTTGGTTTTTGCTCTGACATGCACTGTTACCTGTGGGACCTTATATAGACAGGAGTTTTAGCCTTTCCAAATCATTGCCAATCAACCGAATTTACCACAGGTGGACGGACTCCAGTAGAAACATCTCAAGGATGATCTGTGACGCTAACAATGGAGGACAGGAGGCAGATGCAAGTAAAGGTAGTTTATTGACAGAAGTAGTGATGGATGAATGCTGGTGAGTGACGCAGGAACCATGATGGCAGCACAGACAGGTGGGTAGGTGGTTTGAGTGCGTTGGTGGCGATGGCGGTGATGGTAGATCGGTGATCGGCGGTGATAATCCGTGAATGACTGTGAATATCCAATGAAGACTGAAGCGGGACACTGAGCAAAGACAGGAACACAGGAGCACGAACAGACATCGACACGAGGACCTCAAACAACGATCTGACAAACAGGAGACGAAAGACAGGGCGTTAAATAGGCGGTTGGAATGAGATGCACCTGCCGCTGATCAGGCGATCAGTGGCAACACCCACATGAACCAATCAACATGACATAACATGACTACAGCTGGAGACGGTGCATTCATGAACCGTGACAGTACCCCTCCTCCTAAGGACGCCTCCTGGCGTCCCCAGAATCTCTTACCTGTCGATTGTAATCATCGATAAGGGAGTGATCCAGGATGTCCCTAGCAGGTACCCAACTTCTCTCCTCCGGACCGTAACCCTACCAGTCCACCAAGTACTGAAGTTCTGGTGACCTACACTACACTCAAAAGGAGATAGGCCCGTAGCTGATACTGGTAAGGTATTGTGGGCGTACTCCACCATAGACAATTGTTGGCTCCAGGAGGAAGGATTCTTGGAGACCAAACATCGCAACACCCTTTCCAAATCTTGGTTGGCTCTCTCGGTTTGACCATTGCTCTGGGGGTGAAACCCTGAGGACAGACTTACAGTCGCTCCCAGTAGTCTACAGAATTCTTGCCAAAATTTAGCCACAAATTGGGGTCCCCTGTCGGAAACCACATCTATCGCACTGTAAAAAAAAAAACGTAGATTCTACGGTAAAACGCTGGCAGCTGGGGTTGCCAGAATTCCACCGTAAAGTTACGGGTAAAACATTTTTTTCTTTTACGGTTGGCAGCCATTGTAATTGTTGTTTCTACGGTTAAATCTGGTGCTTGAGTCAATGATTTACTGTAAAATAAAAAGTATTAACTTTAGGAAAAAACAATTTTTTGGTTTAACAGTTTTATACCGTAAAAAATAGTTACACTGTTGTAGGTTTAACGGTTTTACTTTATATTTACAGTTTAATACCATAATTTAATTGATATAATATTTATATTCGAACTTATTGAAGCACTGAAATCTATTTTGTACCTTCGTATTACACTGGTAACCACCAAAAGCAGGTGGTGATGAGAGAGTCACGTGGTGAAACAAAGCCCATCACAAGCAGCTTTTAAATAATAAGATATATAGAAGTTGCATGGTGTCATTCACACAAGCACTAAACACCATCATGGTGAGACTCATTAAACTGAAATATGCAATAAACATTAATTTAACAACATTTTATGTAACATACAAACCTAATAAACATAACAGATGAGAAAAAATTAAGGAGAAACATAGTTATTTCAAAGAAAAAACATCAAATGCAAACAAAATTTGAAATGCAACGCAGAGAATTCTGGGAACGTAAGTTTACGGTTTTTCCCTGTAAAGTTTACAGGAAATTACCGTTAACCAGTAAACAGGTTTGTACTGTAGCATTTTCACAGTTTTTTACCGTTAAAATCACAGTCATTTTTTACAGTGCGGGAGGCCATGTAAACGAAAGATGTGGTCTACGACGGTCAACGCTGTCTCCTTGGCTGAAGGTAATTTGGGCAAGGGAATAAAGTGGGCCGCCTTCGAGAACCGGTCCACCACGGTTAAAACTACCGTGTTGCCCTGGGAGGGCGGGAGGGTAATAAAATCTAGAGCGATGTGGGACCAGGGTCTCGAAGGAACCGGCAGCGGTTGGAGTAACCCATCAGGGGGCCGATTGGAAGTCTTACCAGTGGCACAAACCGAGCAAGCCAAAACAAAACTGTGAATGTCGCGAGCCATGAGTGGCCACCAGAATCGTTGCTTGACTAAAAATCTAGTACGGTTAACCCCTGGATGGCAAGCTACATTCGAGCAATGTCCCCACTGGATAACGTTGGACCTTAATCCCTCCGGCACAAATAAACGGTTCGGTGGACACCCGGGCGGAGGCGTTACCCCTTCTAAGGCCGTTCTGACCTTCGATTCGATCTCCCAAGTGAGAGTGGAGACCACTAATGTCTCAGGAAAAATACACTCGGGAGTGGACGGGCGTTCGGAATGGTCAAAAATACGCGACAAAGAATCGGGTTTGATATTCTTGGAACCTGGGCGGTACGAGATAGTAAAATCAAAACGTCCGAAAAAAAGTGCCCACCGAGCCTGCCTGGAGTTCAACCTCTTGGCGGTGCTAATGTACTCTAAATTCTTGTGGTCAGTCCATACTATAAAAGGAACCCCCGATCCCTCTAACCAGTGTCGCCATTCCTCCAATGCCATCTTAACTGCCAACAATTCTCGGTTACCAATATCGTAATTTCATTCTGCCGGAGATAAACGATATGAAAAAATACGCGCAAGGGTGTACCTTGTTGTCTAAGGGAGAACGTTGAGATAACACCGCTCCTACCCCCACCTCTGATGCGTCGACCTCCACCACGAACTGACGTGTAGGGTCAGGGGTAATCAGAATAGGGGCTGAAATGAAACGGCTCTTCAGTTTGGCGAACACAGCCTGAGCTGTGTCCAACCACCTGAACGCAGTCTTGGCGGAGGTCAAGGCGGTCAGAGGTGCGGCTAGTTGGCTGAAGTTGCGAATAAAACGCCGGTAGAAGTTAGCGAACCCCAGAAACCTCTGTAGGGCCTTACGGGAATCTGGGCTTGGCCATTCTACCACAGCCTTAACCTTCTCGGGATCCATGCGTATTCCCTCAGTCGACACGATATACCCCAAAAATGGAATTGACTGTGCATGAAATTCGCATTTCTCCGCCTTGACAAAAAGCCCATTCTCTAGCAACCTCTGAAGCACTCGTTGGACGTGCTGCACATGTTCCTGGAGAGAAGAGGAAAAAATCAATATGTCGTCCAGGTAGACATAAATGAACTGATCGATCATATCTCGCAGCACGTCGTTGACGAGTGCCTGGAAGACCGCTGGGGAGTTGGAGAGCCCAAAGGGCATAACCAAGTATTCAAAGTGCCCTCTGGGGGTGTTAAAAGCGGTCTTCCATTCATCCCCCTCCCTGATCCGAACCAAATGATACGCATTGCGTAAGTCCAGTTTTGTGAAAATTGACGCTCCCTGCAACCTCTCGAAGGCCGAAGACATCAACGGCAAAGGATAAGTATTCTTTACCGTGATGTTGTTCAGTCCCCGGTAATCAATACAAGGTCGCAGAGATCCGTCCTTCTTTCCCACAAAAAAGAACCCCGCCCCCGCAGGAGAAGAGGAAGGGCGGATGAATTTGGAAGCTAGAGAATCAGAAATATATTTCTCCATAGCCTCCCTCTCTGGAACAGAAAGTGAATAGAGTTTGCCCTTAGGCGGAGACTTACCTGATAGTAAATCTATGGCACAATCGTAAGGACGATGCGGAGGAAGAGAAGCAGCCCGAGACTTACTGAACACTTCCTTCAGATGGAGGTACTCAGCGGGCACGTTAGACAAATCCACCGCCTCCTCCTGCAACACAGACACAGACACAGACGGACAGGCAGACACTAGACAAGACTCATGGCACCCTTTACACCAAGACAAAACGGAGTTAGAGAGCCAGTCAATGCTAGGGTTGTGGAGGAGGAGCCAAGGGTGTCCGAGGACAATGGGTGCCAGGGGAGAGTCAAGGATGTGAAAAGAGATGGTTTCGGAGTGATTGCCAGAGGTGATAAGTGTAATGTCTTCAGTGATGTATGATATTGTGGGAAGTTGCTGACCAGTGAGGGCGTGAACCGTGATGTGGTGCGGAAGAGGTCTGAGGGGGATGTGGAGCTTGTGGGCTAATGTGCTGTCCATGAAGTTACCTTCTGCCCCGGAATCCAGTAGTGCCTGACAGTGATGTGTCTGTGCTGACCACCGCAGCCATACCGGGAGGAGCGTAGAAGATGATGGTGATGATGATGATGATGATGAGGTCTTCTCGGCGGAGATCCCACCCGATAGTAGCCTCATACGTACTACCGGGCCTGGCCTTTTACCGGACAGGCGTGGGCTTGATGTCCGGCTCCCCCGCAGTAAAGGCAAAGGCCCAGGGACCTCCGCCTCTCCTTCTCCTCCCGGGAAAGCCGAGCTCGCCCTACCTGCATGGGCTCGTGATCGTAGACGGGGCTGGCCACGTCCCCGCCGCTGAACCGAAGGGCCAGCTCAATGAGTCCATCGAACGACGGGGGAAGGTCCAGGGCGTAGATCTCCCTCTGGACGCGGTCAGCCAGCCCATGCAGGAACATGTCCCACTGCGCCTCCTCGTTCCAATGGCACTCCGCCGCCAGGGTCCGGAACTCGATGGAGTAGTCCGAGACGGATCTCTCGTGCTGGCGTAACTCCGCCAGCCTCCTGGCCGCCTCCCGTCCTGCGGCGGCCCGATCAAAGACCCGTCTCATCTCGGCGGAGAGCGCCTGGAACGAGGCGCAGCATGGGTCCTGGTTCTCCCACACCGCTGTTCCCCACAATGCCGCCCTCCCAGAGAGCAGGGTCAGGACGAAGGCCACCTTGGCCCTCTCATTGGCGAACGTTCTAGGCTGGAGGGCAAAATGCATATCACAACGGTTAAGGAAAGCTCTACAATAGTCGGGTTCACCTGAGTACGCTTCCGGAATCGGGAGGCGTGGTTCCGGCTGGGAGGGGGCCTCCGATGGTGCTGGTGGAACAGGCGGTGTGAGTGGCGCAGTGGGAGCTCGTAATAGCTGGAACTGTTGGGTGAGCTCGGACACCTGCGTCACTAAAGCCTGAACCGCGCGACCAGTGTCGTTAAGAGTCCGCTCCTGGGAGTCCATCCTCCGAACACTGGCGCTGAGGAAAGCTTCGAGGGAGGAGGGTTGATTACTCGCTGCCTCCATGTTGGTCAGATCGTTCTGTGACGCTAACAATGGAGGACAGGAGGCAGATGCAAGTAAAGGTAGTTTATTGACAGAAGTAGTGATGGATGAATGCTGGTGAGTGACGCAGGAACCACGATGGCAGCACAGACAGGTGGGTAGGTGGTTTGAGTGCGTTGGTGGCGATGGCGGTGATCTGACAAACAGGAGACGAAAGACAGGGCGTTAAATAGGCGGTTGGAATGAGATGCACCTGCCGCTGATCAGGCGATCAGTGGCAACACCCACATGAACCAATCAACATGACATAACATGACTACAGCTGGAGACGGTGCATTCACGAACCGTGACATGATCAGTAGAAACAGGATGCGGTATTGTACAAAATGTGGAAAGAGTGAAGCGTTTATATACATTAATAAAATAAAAACAAGACAATAAATCATAAAATTAATCTTTATTTGAATGTGACTAAAGTCCCCAGAGACATTGTGGTAAACCATAATCTCCTTATTTAATTCAGTTTATTTCACAGTTTACATTTGATATTGTGTTATGAATTGGTTACATATGCTTCATTTTTGTGTGTTATTTTCTCCATCTCCTGAAGCCCATGAACATGCTACAGCCATAACACAAAGTCACTATGAATGAAAATATCTGTGGAGAAAGAAAAGAACACTATTATAATAACACATTTTTTTGTGTTAATAACACTATTATTTTCATACTGTAAGTGTAACATAAGTGTATTATTTATTTATAATTGCTTTAAGCACGGCTCACAAAAAAAAAAAAAAAAAAAAAAAAAAAAATATATATATATATATATATATATATATATATATATATATATATATATATATATATATAAACTTCTGCTTTAGAAGATAATGTTAAAGGTAGGATAGTAAGGAAATTACTGAACCCTTCCAAATCAGTCAATCAATCAATCAATCAATCAATAAAAAATATACAGAACAATACTATTTTAAAATATTATTTCAATTTCTAATATTGGTTTTCTCTTTTAATATACTTTATTTGGCAATTGATGTTGAAAACACATCAAATCGACATCAAAATATATATAAAAAAGGTTAAATATGCAAATCCAACTGATGTCAAAAACTTGGAATAACGTAGATTTGATGTAAATTGAATTTCAAACATATTGGCCCACATATAAATTAAACCAATTTCAGTCTTATTTTCACCCAGTTATCACTGGAAGAAATTGCTGTCCAAACGGAATTTAAAATTATGTTACAGCATCGTGATCACTGACAAATATTTGACATCGAATTTATATCAAGGTACCCGCTGGGAAACACCTCATGTAGTAGAGGATAGGCTACAGTTATTTTACAATGGCCACGTCACTTTTCAAACATAATATGAGTAGGTTTAGATTTCTTTCTATGGAAGCATTATTTTACGTACCATATATCAACAGAAAAATAATATTGTCTCTTCATTTTAACTGGAACGCAATATATGCATTTATGTCTGACAAATGACAACTTTACAAATGTTCTCTGAAATCACAATATATAAATAAATATGAAGATATTTTAGAAATCACAGATTTCTTTAGAAACTTTGTTTTAGCCTTTATTAAACTTTATAAAACTATAATAAATGTTATGCTTAGTTAATCTATTTTACCATTTACACAGACTATAAACTATGTGATATGCCTCCCTCTTTTGGACAACATTAGTATGATTTCATTCATCCTCAATAGAAATCTCATTAGATTTCTTATACTGTGAACATTAGTACGTTTTAGTCCATCTGCAATTTTGAAAAATGTGTGGGTATGTGTGTGTGTGTGTGCACCTTGGAATATTTGGGACCATCCTGCAAAATTTGGTGTTTCTACAACTTATGGTTCTAGCTGGCCAGACACTAGCCAGGGAAGACACTTTTAGTTCATAATAAAAAAAATAAAAATATATAATAATAATAATAATAATAATGACAATAATAACGTCTGCAAGCTTAAAATTATGGGTCATCACTTTTGACCAATAGGTAGCGCTGTTATCAAATCGATGTGCCATGTTCTGTATGAGGTAAAATGGCACACACACAATGTCAAACCTTTGAGATCATACAAACTCAGGGTCGTTTTAGCATTATGCCTTAAGTATGTTTGCTGTGCTTTACAATAAGTTTTGTCTGTAGACAAAAAATACATAACTTTTTGTCAGCATGGTCTGAAGATGATCTGATTCAAGTCAAGATAAATGGTCTAGGAGGATTTACAAAAATAGTTTTTAAACATAAATCAGAAAGACGGACATTAAGTTCAATATTGATATCTATTTCTCTGCATGACCCAATGAATATTTTAAGATAATTTTCATTCCAATAGGCTATTTTAATCAAAAGATATTCGCATTTTATGGAAATTTTATTATTAATGGTTAATGGCTTAATATGAATGGATTATAGTTTTTGACCAATATGTGGTGCTGTTACCAAACTGGTGTGGCATGGTCAGTGGGCGATGACAATGGCACATACAAGATTTGGTGTCAGTATTTCAAAGCTTGGCAGAGATACAGTCTCTGATGCAGTTTTGAATCCAACAATTTAATTGATTGCAAAATGGTTTGGTCTATCAAAAAGCTTTTGATATCTTTTTGTTAGTATGTTCTGAAGATGCATTTGGTGAAATTCAGACAACCGGTCTAGGAGATGTTAGAAAAAGTAATTTTCAACATATCCAAATCAAAATGGCAGGCACTGGGCAGTAAGTTCAGCTGAATATGGCAAAAAAAGAAAAATGTATTCGTGTTCTCAGCATATATTAAGAGTTTCATTACAATAGACTAATGTACTCAAAATTTATGAGCATTTTAAATCTTATTATTAATGGTTAATAGCTTAAAATGAATGGTTTATCACTATTGTTTATCACAGGCTCTTATATTCTGTCTGGAATATATTTATATTTCTAGATGGATACTCCACTCCAAAATTACAATTCACTCATAATTTACTCACCCTCATGCCATCCCAGATGTATGATTTCTTCAGATGAACACAAACAAAGATTTTCAGTCCATATAATTAAAAAAAGTGAACACAATGGTAAAGTTTAAAATATTAATAATAATAATAATTGTATGTTTCATACATATATGCCTATTGTTCCACTTAAGAAGACACCAGCAGGGGTTATTTGGGTTACTGTTGTCTTCTCTTTGTATACCTTTTGAAGCATCATCTTTGGAGATACCGTACACTTGCATTACATGCAGAAAGATGGATTATTTTTGTTTCTAAAACTGTTAGATTGTGTTCAACTGAAGAAAGAAAGTATAAATATGGGATGACATTAAGGTGTAAATTATTATTTACACATTCTTTTTTTATATTCCACTGTGCTGCATTTTAATTGTTGTTGTTTCATTAAATAGATGTGTTTGCCATTATTATTATGCCATTGCTTTGTTTTCTCCCTTTAATCAAACTTTTGTATTTCTGAAAAAAAAAACATGCAATCTATTTTTAAGCAAATTTACTTTGCATTGAGAATATGGTTCAAAATGATGGAACAAGACAATCTACTTTTTTAATACTTGAGTATAATTTAGTCATACTTTTTTACTTTTACTCAAGTATGTTTTTGGCCAGGTACTTGTACTTTTAATTGAATAAAATTTTCGCAGAGTATCTGTACTTTGACTTGAGTATAATTTTTTTGAGTACTTTTTACATGCCTGACTCCGAGTCACAAAGTCATTCAACTTTTGCACTGGACTTCTAATATATTATACAAGTCATATGGACCACTTTAATGATACGTTGATGGTGCTTTGGGGTTTTATTTCTTTTCACATGTTGGGAGCTTTACAAAGTCATTATGAACTAACAAAGTGGTTTGAAATGATGTGAGGGTAAGAAAATAATTAACTATTCTTCAATCTTCATAATACAATATTCTGAAATAATTGCATACTCTTGTGGAGTGGAAACTATAGACTGTGATTGTGTTCTGGATGTTCTACTGCATATTTGAATTTATTTGTACTATTTTTTGTTGTTGTTGTTTGTTTTATTAATTAGTTTATTTATTTTTATTGTGTGTTCAGTGTGTTCTTTGTATATAACAAAATCTTCAGTGGTTGAATGTGAAAATTACAATCAATGAAAATCAAGGGAAAAGAAAGGTAGTGTTAACAACTCACCGCAGCAGCAACATTAATGGTATATTCTTTGTAGTCCAGAAATGTTATTATATTGCCACGGGGCCTGCGTATGCAGGTGCTGTTTGCATATGCACCCGCAGATGAAACTGTAGCTTCCAGCAAAAATGCACCAAAATAAAACAGCAAAGCGATGAAATGGTAGAACATGTCCTGTAAACAATTGGAGACAATTTGAGTTTATGATGTGTACATATCAACTGATCAAAGGATAGATTTCAGATAATCCAGTCAGATTATATTTCTAAATATATAAAAAAATCATGCATTCATTCATTCATTCATTCATGCATTCCTTAAAAAGGATTGTGCCAACATCTCCAAGACACTTGAAGAAACCTATACTGAAAATTTATACCTGAACATCTATATGCAAGTGAACCTAGGACAAAACCTGTTTTAAATGCAAAATGGTCACATCAAATATTTATTTTTCAATTTCTTCATGCTATTCCTGAGAGTCTTGATGATTGTGAGATCAGCTCATAATAGTAATAAAAACGTGCCTCACATGGCTCCGGGGCATGAATAAAGGCCTCCTGTAGCAAATACATGCATTGTTGTAAGAAATATGGATTCGCTACAGGAGGCCTTCATTCACCCCCTGGAATCATGTGAGGCATGTTTTATTACAGATGTGCACTACAATGATTGATAAACACAGAAGTAAAACACAGGCAAATTTTTATTTCTAGGTGAACAAACCCTTTAAAAGATTAAGATCATCAAAATAAATGTTTATATTACACAAAGATAATGCAAATAAATGCAAAATGCAGTTTTTAAATGATGATTTCATTTATTAAGGGAAAAAAAGCTGTCCATCTGCAATCTATCTGATCCTTAGTGAAAAATTAAGTGTCCCCTCCTGTTAAATCATGAAAAAAATGAAAGCATAAACGCAAGTTCTACTAGGAAGACTTAATGCCACGTCACATTCCAATTAAGGTCTAGCCAATCGGCTCTCAATACGAGGGATATAAAAGTGCACTACTCACATCCTATTGTGTTTGCAGATCCTGCTGCTGTTTCTTGCTCAAGCGGTCGCTTGATTTATCGTTCGACTTTCCCTGGGTTATTTGCATGTAGTTAAGTTTGTTTCCTGCAAACTATTGCGAGTTTGACACTTCTCTTAAGATGCACACGGGATCATTGGCATTGCTCGGTGTCGCGGTGAATGTTGGCAGTCGTTTGTGTTGGATGATATACAGGCTTCAGAGTTTTCTCAACAGAGGATGTGAAACATTGGCGGATCGAGTTCCAAGTGCTTTCCAGGGTTGCTAGGTTTTCTCAAAACTGGCTATTACTACTAAAAACTAGCCCAATCACGTTAAAAAAAGGGGGTTCCCCGATAAAATTCACATTCCACGGGCTAAATATGACATTAGTGGGGTCACCTCAACCCGAGGACAGGAAAAGCAACCCGTAGCAATAGTGGAGCAATCGCGTCAGCGCTGCTAAGGTCTCAATCAACAAGATATTCCAACTGTACGTTCACGTGAACCTGCAAGAATGAAGTCTCTCCAGACCTGCAGACAAAAACAAGGCTGCCGGTGTCCTTCAGCATCTAGCCCCCATCTCTTCATCAGTCTACAGAATTATAAGTATCAGTTTTGTTTTTTTCACTTGTGGTGCTTGGGCATTAATTTTATTCTCTGCGAGGTTATATACTCACACGTTCAAGATTAAATGCTGGGCGTTTCGTGCTTATCTAGCAAACTCTCACAAGATGTTGATCAAATTAATGCATATGATTTTTGGAACAACTCATTTGTAACGAGGCATTTTAAGGCTTGTTAATTAAGGCTACAATCTTTTATACTGAAAGATTGTTGCTCGCATTATTCATTTCTGTAAAAAATATGCTATGTTTAGCACACTAAAAGTATTTGTTTTCTTAATTATATGCTTTCATCTTTGTGTATTCAGCCATCATTTCATTCGCGTCTATCTACATCAATTCCTGAATGCTTTGTACGGGAATGGGATAAGTATTACGACTTACATCTCTCCTGTGACATAGACCATTCTGCTAAGAGGTCTTCGCTGTCTATTTATGCACCAGCATCCTCTGAATAAGAGCATTAACGTAAACGGACATGTTTTGTTGCTATGCTCAAACACTAAAGTTTTCCCAATACACATTATATTTACTAATAATTTCATCATACTTTCGTACAATCTGCCAAGGCCTTTCTATATTCTGTTTTTATGTACTTCCTATCATAGGTGACTTCATCTCAGAATTTCCTCAAACTTCACCAATGTCTGGACTTGTAGGTTATGTTTACTATTATTAATTTAGTTTGTGCCCCGTGATTTAATGTCCTGAACCGTGTATGCTCACTCATAACATCTGCTTTAAAGTTCTGCAAAAATCTTTGTGTAAGGACTTTGTGCTTTTACAGGATTCAATAGCCATCAAAGTTTAATTGGCTTGTAAGGCATCATTGTTAAATGTAAAGCGTTTTTATCCTTCTGCAATGGTAATGTATCAAGATTTATTTTTCTATCTTTGTCCTAGTCCATACACTACTAATATTTGCGATTTGGTTTCTTTTGAAAAGTTCACTTGTCGGGTTCATATGGTTAAATGGAGTCTATAAAGTTTTGAGGGGGAGTTAGCCAGATGTAATGCCACGCCAGCAGAGGGAGCTCCTGTTTCCTGTTTGGGACTTTTTTTTATTATTTTTATTTTTATTTTTTATTGAAATCTTTCCAGTACAGACATAACAATTATAAACATAACCATTTGAACATGACAGTTTAAGATGGCTTGCGGACAGTCAAACACAAAAGACGCTTAAGAGAAGCGAGAAAATTACAAGAGATAGAGATAGATTAACATAGTGAGAAGAAAAAATAAATAAAAAAAAATAAAAAATAAAAAACAACGGGAGAGAGCTAGGGATTTTTTTGCATTTCGAGATCATCTATCATTGTACAGAGTTTCACAGCATTCTTTCCTTTCATGTGTTTCAGAGATGAAAAGTACACCGTACAATTCTTTGTGAAAAGCAAAAAATTTGGGAATGGATTTCATAAATCTGTTCTTATATATGAAGAATTTTCCAAGTATTACTATGGAGTTGATCAACATATTGTGATAGTTATCTTTGACAATAAAACCATATAAAACTTTTTATT
The DNA here is from genome assembly GCF_963082965.1 of Carassius carassius. Classification (NCBI taxonomy): domain Eukaryota; kingdom Metazoa; phylum Chordata; class Actinopteri; order Cypriniformes; family Cyprinidae; genus Carassius; species Carassius carassius. Next base: position 9,521,801 of record NC_081769.1, read on the forward strand.
TCTTTAAAACATGAACAGGCAGATATTTAGACAACCAATGGAATAAATCACTCCAGAGGGCATTGATGTAAATACGATCATAGAACATATGATCTGTGGTTTCTGCGTTATTGGTACAAAACACACAGTTCTTACAGTCAAAACCAAATCTCTTAGAAAGAAACCCAGAAGATGGATAGATTCCATTTAGGACCTTGTAGTGCACTTCCTTAACTTTTGGCACAATTGGAAATTTAAAGAAAAAGGATCTTAAACATTCAGCGTCTTTTTTGGAAAAAAAACCTGGAGATTGAATTGTAAGATCTAGAGAATGGGTACAGTTCTTTGTTAAATATTTGTCTAATGTCGAGGTTACTTATTTTACCTTCAAACAGATTACTCCCTTGTACCAAAAGCGAAGGAAGCTTTGGAGTCGAACAGTCTCGATGCCGGTGAGATATCATTAAAAGAACTTGCTTAGGTATTGCATTAAAAACTTTTTTATATTGCTGTTTGTCTATAATATTAAATTTAGCACAAAAATCCTCGAATGAGAGTAAGTTACCATTACAGTCCAGTAAATGAGAAACAGACCAAATGCCTTTATCTAACCAGTTTTGTATAAACAGATTTACGATTATGTAAAATATACCTGCAGTTCCATATTGGGATATTGTGGGGGCTAAAATTATGTTTGTATATCATTTTCCAATAAAACAGAGTTTGATAATGAAATGAAGAGATTTTATAGGGAAGTATCTTGAGGTCATAGTCACAACTAAGGAGAAATTTGATGCCACCAAGTTTCATAAAGCTATTGTTGGGAATGTGAAACCAAATTTGTGTTTTTTTATTTATTTAGAAATTGTTTTAGCCAGTTGATTTTGATTGTACCATCAATACATTTAAAATCAATTGCCTTAACCCTGCCTTCTTCATAGTTCCTAATCATGTTTTTTTTTTTTTTTTTTATATATAATGCGTTTTACCTTTCCAAATGTAGTTAAAGTTTGCTTGGTTTATAGCTTTAATTGCTTCCTTGGGAACTGACAATGATTGGGCTGGGTAGATGAAGCGAGAGATGGTTTCAGTTTTTGTAAGTAATGTTCACCCGATAATAGATAGATCTCTCTGAGACCAAGAGTTGAGATGAACTTTACATTTTTCCAAGTTCCCCCAGATATTAAGTTTGGTTAATTGATTCACATCCTTTGTAATTTGTATGCCTAGATAATTAACTGTTGTTTTCACAGGGTTGGAATGAATAACTGAGAGATTACAATCATGAATAGGTAGAAGTTCACATTTATTGAGATTCAATTTTAGCCCAGACGCTTTTGAAAAGGAACCTATTGTTTCAAGGATTTTTGGGAGTTGGTCGCTATTTTCCATAAATATGGCTAATATAAAGCAAGTTGGCTAATTGTCAGTTGTTGATCAAATATTGTTAGTTTTTTAAAATCTGAATTTTTAATAAGAATGGATAACATCTCGGCTGCAATAATAAATAACAGTGGGGATATAGGACATCCCTGCTTAATACCTTTTTGAATCGGGAATCTTGGGGAAGTTCCTTGTGGCAGAAGGGACTGTGCTATTTGTATCTTTGTAAATTAATTTGACTGTTTATAAATAGTTCACCAAATCCTAAGAGCTCTAATGTTCGAAACATAAATCTGTGTTCGATCGAGTCAAAAGCTTTAAAGAAAAAAGCTTTTTTTTTTAGACAGATTAGGGCTTTTTCCACCTCTTCCATTTTAATTTCAGCATCACAGTTAATCTTAAAACAATCATCAATTTTAGGGATCTGTTCAGAGATTTTATTAAAGAAAGCTTCAGCATCTACCTGCGAATAAGAAGAGGAATATAAAATATAGCTGCAAGCAGCAATTACGGGGCCAAGCACTACACAAGTAAGCTTCAGACAAACGGCAGGAATGAGTAATTAAAACCATTTTAAGATTATTTTAGGCAAAATGGCTTGAAAACAATAAACACAACTAGTAATAGGATTTACTGGCTTATCACGTGTAACCAATAGTTGGCGCTGTTACCAAATTAGTGTGGATTGGTCAGTGTGATGTGACAATGACACATACAATGTTTGGTGCAAAAATGTTAAAGCTTTGCTGAGATACAGCCTCAAATGCATTTTGGCATCCTTCCAGCATATTTGTTGATGCGCTAAATGAGAACCGTTTCGTATATATCGACACGAAATCCATTTCCTTCAGTTGTCACAGTCTGAAGATGATATGATTCGATTTTGGTGAAAATAGGACAAACGGTCTAGGAGGAGTTCGAAAAAGTAGGTTTTGACTGAAAATCAAGATGGCGGACCGGAAGTTCAGCCAAATAAGGAAAACTTCGTATCTATGTTCTCGGCTTGACCCAAGGAATCTATTAAGACCAGCGGCATTTCAATAGCCAGATTTATTCAAAAGTTATTAGCCTTTATGTAAATTGAGTTATAACTTTTGACCACTATGTGGCGCTGTTTCGAAATATTTTGAGTAACTTCAGGAGATGGTGTTGTTGGCACATTCTGAGTTTCGTAATATTACACCAATGCATTTGTTTAGTATAACATTTTATTTTACAAAACTGTATTGAAGTCAATGGGAATTTCATGTTTTGTTCTATTATAGTGCCACCAAGAGGCTCAGTCCCACCATTTTTTGTATGTGTCATCAGAGTGAGCCCATACATATGTGTTTCAATTTTGGTGAAAATATCTCAATTCACTTCAGAGTTATAGACATTTATATGAAAAAACACGTAAAAAATGACTGACTCTTGACTTTGATTGAATTTTACTACCCCTTACTATCAATATTTTTGCATTTGGGCATTGGCATGTAGCTATCGACCTATGTTTTCGAACTTCTGACGGTGGTTTCATCTCGATCAGAAAAACTGTTTCGAAGATATAGCCAAATGGTTTTGAAGCGCTAAATCACAATGCTACACAAACCGTAAGGCGAAACCTAGCATGTTTGGTATCATAGGACTCGGTAAGGTTTCAGGAGTCTAATTTGATGAGTCTCGTGAAAATAAGTCGACCACACCCAAAGTTATAAGCATTTAAAAAAAGATCACCACTAGGTGGCGCTGTTTCGAAACTTCTCATTGTGCTGATGACCCATACCATGTTTCGTAACAATCCGTTGATACATTCTTAAAATACAGCATTTTAGCACAAAATTCAAAATGGCCAACAGTCAAAATGACCAATATGGTAAAATATCAGTCAGATATCAGTCGACTCAGCATGTTGCCCTGAATCTAATAAGACCAATTTTATGATTTTTGGACAAATTGTTCAGAAGTTATAAACAAAAATATCAATTTTCCATATCTCCAGACCAGTAGGTGGCGCTGTGCCGAAAAGCAACATGTAGCCTCAGGCCATGCTTATTATGACATGTACCAAGTTTGGTCTGGATACGATAAATCGTTGCAGAGATACAGCCTTACGACTGTTTTTGCAAGCGTTATGTAAAATTTGGTCGAGCGTTTATTGAAAACGCTTTGACGAATCAATTTGAATTCCATAACTTTTGGTCAGCTCTGCCTGAAGATGATCTGGTTCAATTTTCGCGTGAATCGGACAAACAGTCTAGGACGAGTTCGAAAAAGTAGGTTTTTCAAAATATTCTAAATGGCGGCCATATTTCTATGATGGAAAATGACTTCATAGGGTGCAATCGAATTAGCATGAGCTCAGAGATCAGAGGAAAGAAGAATTTTGTTGATTGGCCTTATGGTTAAAAAGTTGTTAACAAAATTAAAGTGAAATTTTGGACAGTTGGTGGCGCTAGAGGGAATGTCTTAGACACACCAAAATTGGTGTAATTAATGTTGGCACTGTCCTCTATCAGAATGTCAAACCATTACAACTTTCCCGCAATCGGTTCTATGGGCTGCCATAGACTCCTAGTCGAAAGAAGGAAGAATAATAATAAGAACGGGAACATTTACAATAGGTGCCTACGCACCTACGCACCTTCGGTGCTCGCACCTTCGGTGCTTGGCCCCTAATAATAATAATAAGAACGCCAACAAAAACAATAAGTGCCTCACACCTTCGATGCTTGGCCCTTAATAAATATAGCTGGGGCCAAGCACTCCAGCGGCAAATTTAGGAGCTAAGCATGGCATGGAGGACCACATCAAATGCAACAGTGAGCAATTACAGCAATTTTAGGATGATTGTATGATTAAATGGCTTATCACTTTTGACCAAGAGGTGGCACTGTAATCAAATCATTTTGGTGTGTTCTGTGAGAGATGACAATGGCACACTCAAAGTTTGGTGTCAATATGCCAAAGCATTGCAGCGATACAGGCAGACGTGTGATTTTGGCATGATGCCTCAAATTCGTTGCTGTGGTATGCAAAAATGGTTTTGTCTATCGACAACAAAAATCATAACATTTTGTCAGCACAGTCTGAAGATCATCTGATTCGAATTTGGTGAAAATCGGACCAACGGTTGATTAGGAGTTCGAAAAAGTCGGTTTTCAACATAAATTAAAATGGCGGACCGGAAGTTCAGCTTACTCTGGCATATTTGGTATCTATGTTGTTGGCATAAGCCAGGGAATATTTTGAGTCCAGTTTCATTGCAATAAGCTAATGAATTTTTAAAAGTGTAATTATTCATGGTTAATGAATGGTTTATTACTCTTGACCAATAGGTGGCGCTGTTACCAAATTTATGTTGCATGGTCCGTTTGAGGTGACAATCACAGATACAAAGTTTGGTGCAAATATGTCAAAGCTTTGCAGAGATACAGCCTCAAATGCATTTTGGCATCGGTCCAGCAAATTCATTGATGCACTAAATGAGAGCCGTTTCGTATATCGACATGAAATTCATAACTTTTGGCAAATGGGGTCTGAAGATGATCCACGTCATATTTAGTAAAAATCGGACTAACGGTCTAGGAGGAGTTCGAAAAAGTAGATTTTCAACATTAATCAAAATGGCGGACAGGGAGTTCAGATTTCCTACAAAAAAAATTGGTATGTTTATTGCTGGCACAACCCAAGGAATATTTTGAGATCAGTTTCATTACAATAGCCTAATGCAATCAAAAGTTATTAACATTTTTGGAAATTTCATAATTGAAGGTTAATGAATGGTTAATTACTCTTAGCTAATAGGTGGCGCTGTTTCCAAATTGATGTGGCATGGTCAGTGTGAGGTGACAATGACACATACAAAGTTTGGTGCAAATATGTCAAAGCTTTGTTGAGATACAGCCTCAAATGCATTTTGGCATCCTTCCAGCAAATTTGTTGATGTACAGTTTATTTCAGAGTCAGGACTGATACCTGACACAAGCCAGTAGTCTAGTCTAGATTTAATTGTTCCATCTGGTTTAAACCAAGTAAATATTTGAGTGTCTGGGTTTAGATAGCGCCAAATATCTATCAGTTTGAGTGAGTTACAAAGTACCAACAAAGCTGTATTGTAGTGATAATTTTGAAATCTTGTAGGGTACCTGTCAAGCCGTTCATCCATTACTACGTTAAAATCTCAGTGCTTCAGAGGCTGTTAGAGAATGGCCTTTTCGTCAAGGTGAAGAAATGCGTTTTCCATGCACAGTTTGTTCCTTTTTTGGTATACATCGTCTCGGTCGAGGGGGTGCGCATGGATTCCGACAAGATCCAGGCTGTGGTGAATTGGCCAACCCCAGAGACTTGTAAGGCCCTGCAGGGGTTTCTGGGCTTTGCCAATTTCTAACGGCGGTTTATTTGCAATTTCAGCCAGCTATCCGCTCCTTTGACTTCCTTAACCTCTATCAAGACTGCTTTCAGGTGGTCTAGTGCAGCGGAATTTGCATTTTCAAAACTCAAAGGCTGTTTCATTTCAGCTCCCATCCTTACTGCCCATGATCCTTCCCGGCAGTTCGTGGTGGAGGTTGACGCGTCAGAAGGTGGGGGGTGGGCGCGGTTCTATCACAGCGTTCCCTCACGGACGGTAGGGTGCATCCTTGCGCTTATATTTTTCACTGTTTGTCCCCCGCCGAGAGTAATTATGACATTGGTAACAGAGAGCTGTTGGCAGTCAAGCTTATTTTGGAAGATTGGTGTCATTGGTTGGAAGGTTCGGGGCTTCCTTATGTTGTTTGTACTGATCACAAAAATCTTGAATACATCAAGTTCGCTAAAAGATTAAACTCTAGGCAGGCTCGGTTGGTTCTTTTTTTTTCGGTCGTTTTGATTTTTCTATTTCTTATCGTCCAGGTTCTAAGAACATCAAACTGGACGCATTATCCCGTATTTTTTGATGTTTCGGATCACCCGTCTTTTTCCGAACCCATTGTACCGCAGAAAGTGTTTATTTCTGCAGTCATGTGGGAGATCGAATCGAAGGTTCGCACAGCCTCTCAAGGGGTAAAGCCCCCACCCGGATGCCCACCGGGTCGGTTGTTTGTGTCAGAGGCTTTAACCCCTTTGCATTCAAGCATCACCGACAGCCCCAGTTTATTATTGTTTCACTTTCATAGTACGTTAAACATCACTCTCTTACTTGATCTGGACAAACTGTGCATCAATGGAAAGTTTAAAGACTCTAGCTTCAATATTTGACCAATGTTTTGATAAAACATTGTTGCAGTGATAGTTATTTAGTAATATATCTCAGGAGTGCAAAATAATAAAACCGTATTATTCCTAATTTTTGAATAGAAATTCACCACCCATTCATATTCAGTCACGTCAGCAGCGGTTTATTTGTGTTGACATAGACTGAACAGCATCAATAAGGATTTATAGACAAAGGATGCATATCTCTGGAGATATATGGATATATTTACTGATATTTACTTCATATTTCTTCAGACAGAATCATCATTTCTATTCATTTTCCACTGATTTTTGCGATCTGATTATAAACAGCCTCTCCCAGCGGAGAGTTTGAGCGCTCTGAACCCTATTCCTCGCCCACCTGGGATTCCTGCGCTGGGTTAGAGTCACTGCAGCTTGAGTCACTGAAGATATTCATCTGGAGTTATGCCATCATCTTCCTTCATTTCTCATTGCTTGCTATACTGAGATATGCAAAATAAAAAAATTTGGCCCTCACACTTGGATCTCAAGACTTGATCATTGTGACACCCAGGAGTGGCCAACCTACCAAAATTACTCCAAGAGCACAACAACAATTCATCCAGGAAGTAATAAAAGAACCCATAACAACATCTAAAGAACTGCATGCCTCACTTGTCTCAATTAAGAGTTCATGATTCAATAATAAGAAAGAGATTGAAAAAAAAAAAAAAAAGGCATCAATGGGAGAGTGCCAATGCAAAAGCCATTGCTGACATTGTGTGTGTCTCGTTACATCTGTTATGGCGCTTTTCCACTACACAGTACCAGCTCGCCTCGACTCGGCTCTGTTTGGTTTTCCACTGTGTAAAAGTTGTACCTGTACCGGCTTCCAGCTACTTTTTTTCGTACCACCTCCGGCGAGGTTCCAAGCGAGCTGAGGCGATACTATAATGTGACGTGAAAACACAGCAGACTGCTGATTGGTCAGAGAGAATCGTCACTATTCACTGCGTCATCATTACACGCGCCTGCAATAGTATCCAGATAGTATCCAGAATAACCCCGCCATTTTTAAAAAGTTTGGCCAGAGATTGCGTGATATATCCAATCCATTACATATTATGGCAAGGATCAAAAACAACATGCACTCGATTTCCTCCATTGTCCTGTGTGTGTAGGTAGCGGGTGTGTGTCGCATAGAAAATTACGTCACGGCAGTTTCCTGCAGCGTCGCTATGACAACCAGGTACTATTGTGGAGGTACTATCTGCAATGGAAAACGGAGCGAAAAGCGAGCCGAGGCGAGTCGAGCCAAGTCGAGTCGAGCTTGTACTGGTAATGGAAAAGCTCCATTAGTGAATGTGAGGTGACATAAAGTGTGGTCAAGTATGGTGACCCATAGTCGGAATATGTGCTTTACATCTAAGTGCACACACACGAACCATGAACACATACCCGACAGTGGGCAGCCATATTGCTGTGGCGCTAGGGAAGCAGATGGGTATTTGGTGCCTTGATCAAGGTTCTCACCTCAGCCATAGTATTGAAGGTGGAGAAAGCGCTGGTTATTCACTCCCCCTACCTACAATCCCTGCTGGACCTGAGACTCGAACCTGCAACTCTACACTCTTTAAAAAGATTAAAGTTTTTAATCCAAAATTTGGGTTAGTCCATATTTGACCCAAAGTTGGGTTGAAACAACCCAGCATTTTTTAGAGTGTATCCATTATGCCACGACTGCCCATCATACCAACAGTCAAACATGGTGGTGGAAGTGTGACGTTCTGGAGCTGATTTGCAGCTTCAGGACCTGGAGGACTTGTCATGATTGATGAATTCTGCACTCTGTAAAAAAATCCTGAAGGAGAATTTCCGGCCGTCAGTTTGTGACCTCAAGCTCAAGTGCACTTGGGCTATGCAGCAGGACAATGATTCCAAACACACCGGCAAATCCACCTCTGAATGGCTCAAGAAAAATCAGTTAATCAGTGAGTGCATAAACACCACCAGCAGCGGCGGCATGTGAGCACCAAGCAGGAGCATCACGTGAGCAGCATTGAAGCTGGGGTTTCGGCTCAGAGTCTATTTTTGCTGCACTGCTGACGCTCAATTAAAGTAACAGTACAGTTTTGATGGACAAAATAAACATGATTTCACACAAAACGTGCTAAAATGCACATAATAAACACGTCTAGTGTGTTTTAACATGAAGTGGAATATCTCAGTTAAGAAAATGGAGAATCAAAAATATGTATAGAAGATTTACCCATTTTAACTTTTAAATTTTTAATTGCCGAAAGCAAATTATAACTTACCGTATTTTCCGGGCTATAAGTCGCACTTTTTTTCATAGTTTGGCTGGTCCTGCGATTTATAGTCAGGTGCAACTTATCAAAATTAATTTGACATGAACCGAGAGAAATGAGCCAAGAGAAAATATTACCGTCTACAGCCGCGAGAGGGCGCTCTATACTGCCAGGGATGCTGCTCATTGCTCCTGTAGCCTACAGTGAGCAGCATAGAGCGCCCTCTCGTGGCTTGGGACAGTAATGTTTTCTCTTGGTTTTAAATGAATGCGACTTATATATGTTTTTTTCCTCATCATGACGTATTTTTGGACTGATGCTACTTATAATCAGGTGCGACTTATAGTCCGAAAAATGCGGTAAAACATTTTATTAAACTCACAGGAACAATTAATCTTTTTCAGGATTTTAAGTTACAATTTAGTATATACATAAGAAATTCATTATTCATTCATTGTTGACAGCTTCTGTAAATATTGTATTGTAGCGTTCACTCACGACTTACGTGACAAACTTACACTTTTTATTTATTTTCAGTTCCACAGTTACAGAAACGGAGCTATTGATACAATAAATGCACATGAAACATAATGACATCTTCAACATTCAGCCTAATAAAAATATTATGAACACCCAGCGTGCTCACCTCGGTTAGAAATCATCTTTTTATTTTTTAAATAAATCTCTATGAACAAATAATGACTTAAACATAATTCTCACTTAACAATTAGCTAAATTACAATGAATAATTCTATTTCTCCAAGTCTTCAATATGTCACAGTGTCTGGTCTGTGTATCCCTGGGTGTCCACTAGAGGTCTCACTTCCCCATATCGTCACCCCACTTCAGTACAGCATTTCACACAAGCCTTTATCTGGACTAAACACTCCTTTCCACACAGCTGTTCCCACTCACATTGTTTGCACCTGTCTATATATCTGTCATTGTCATGGAGTCCTTGTGTAATGTCACCTTGCTTTTTCGTGTTCCCTGGTTTATGTTCCTGTTTCTTGTTTTGGACCTATTACCTGGATTTGACCTTTGCCTGGCTGTATTTATGATTCTGGATTTACCCAAATAAACACTGCTTTTGGATCACCTGTTTGTGTGTGCGTTTCGTGACAGAAGGACTCCATCATGCCCAGATCCAGCGGTGTGGGATTTCGAATCCGTTCCCCAGCCACCATGGAGGAGTGGAGGGGGAGACTCCACCCTTCGTCAAAGGGGGAGTGAGGTGGGTGGTCTGGCTTAAGTGTTTTGGACCATGGCAATAGGGCTGGAGTATAACGATGAGGCACTGAAGGACTTGTTTAATCACTGCCTGGATCACCCTTTGCCTCAATGTGAGATGAAGGGGCTGGAAATCCTGGACATTTGGGGCTTCACCAATTACCTACACCATCGTAGTCAATGGGATACACGAGCCACACCCGTCTCTCCAGACACGATGGCCGACTCTACGCTTGTGTCTCCAGACTAGATGGCCACCCGCTCAGCGACACTGCCCAAGATGGCTGCCAGCCCAGCGCCACTGCACAAGATGGCCGCCAGCCCAGCTCCACTGTACAAGATGGCCGCCAGCCCAGCGCCACTGCACAAGATGACCGCCAGCCCAGCGCCACTGCACAAGATGGCCGCCAGCCCAGCGTAACTGCACAATACGGTCGCCAACCCCACACCACTGCACAAGATGGCTGCCAGCCCCATGCCACTAGACATGATGCCCGCCAATCCAGAGTCACTGCACAAGATGGCAGCCCCCGCTAACTTTCCAGAGTTGAGTCAGGTCCCCATGGACGCTCCAGAGTCAAGTCAGGTCCCCGTGGATGCTCCAGAGTTGAGTCAGGTCCCCGTTGACTTTCCAGAGTCGAGTCAGGTCCCCATTGATCAGGTCCCTGTTGACTTTCCAGAGTTGAGTTAGGACCCCATTGATCAGGTCCCTGTTGACTTTCCAGAGTCGAGTCAGGTTCCCGTTGATCAGGTCCCCCGTTGACTTTCCAGAGTCATGTCAGGTCACCATCGACCGTCCAGAGTCAGGTCAGGTCACCATTGACTGTCCAGAGTCAGGTCAAGTCACCATTAACACCCATGAGTCAAGTAAAACCACAGTTAAACCTTATGAATCAAGTCAAGTCACCGTTGATCTCCATGAACAGGGTCAAGACACAGTTGGTCTTTATGAGCCCATTCAAATCACTACCGTTCTTCCAGAACTTCATCACATCTCAGTAGATCTTCAAGAACTTTGTCATACCACAACAGATCACCCAGAGCCTGGTCACGTCTCTGGTGAACTTCCAGAGCCTCCTCACATCTTGTCTGTTGCACCCAGCAATGTTCTCTTAGCCTGTTGTATTGCTGTCAAGGAGACTGTTACGGCTGTGGAACCTCCAGAGGTGGCGGCAACTGCTGCAGAACCTTCAGAGGCCATCTACCATGGAGGCCGCCATTAACCTGTTCATGGTGTCTATTTCAGTCCTACCTGACCAGACTTGCTCTCCTGGCCCTCCATCCCTACCCAGATCCACCACCATTCCACCTCCCTCCTGGTCACCTTGGTTTGTTTTAGGAGCATCTGGAAGCTGCTCCTTAGGGGTGGGGGGTGATGTCACAGTGTCTGGTCTGTATATCCCTGGGTGTCCACTAGAGGTCTTACTTCCCCATATCGTCTCCCCACTTCAGTACGGCATTTCACACAAGCCTTTATCTGGACTAATCACTTCATTGCACACATCTGTTCCCACTCACATTGTTTGCACCTGTCTATATATACCCTGTTGTTTCTTTCATTGTCATGGAGTCCTTGTAATGTCAACCTGCTTCTTCTGGTTCCCTGGTTTATGTTTGTGTTTCTTGTTTTGGACAGATTACCTGGATTTTGACCTTTGCCTAGCTGGATTTATGATTCTGGATTTACCCAAATAAAATAAAAAACAGACAAGAAGCCACAAATTACAAACAAGGACACAAGATGAACATAGACACACAGATATTGACAGCTTCTCAGAAAAATGTTCAGATTTAAATCACAATTTGATGGAAACGCATAGCCTGCTTTTATATTCAGCTCACATAAATACATGTTGACATTCTTAACTAGCCTAACGATTAGTTTAAATCCAACAAAATAATTCACATTTCTTCTTAAGCTTAATCACAGAGTAATCACATGAAATGTACCTAGTATTGACAGTATTGAGCTATAACTTGGTTAATACCGCATAACCTATCTGGGTAACTGCCTATGGGTAAAACTATGTATTATTATTATATTGGGGTGGCAAGGTTCAACTTTTTCAGGGTTCGGTTTGTTTCACGGTTTTGGAATGGTTCAGTATGTACTATGTTTACAGAGAAACTATACTTAAAAAAATCTAACTACAAGCAACAGCACAAAAAATACAGTAGAGTAAAAATACAAATAAAATAAACAGTGGTTTTCAGGTTTTTTTTGTAGGGAGGTCTAGCATTAGTTTTTAGGTACAGAAAGTGGATAAAGTAATCAAATGTAAAACAGCATCTCGTATTTGACTGTATAAATTAAAGATTGTTCTTTATTTAAGAAGCTTTTGTAGCTTTTTAATCAAGAGCAGTGAGTGATTTTTTTGTTGTTGCTGTTCGATTAATATAAAGTCACTTAAGAGATTGCACTAATAAAGTTGGCCTACATTCAGCCTGCTATGTCTGCTGCAGTGGTGGAAAGAGTACTGAAAATTCATACTTAAGTACAAGTACTGTCACATTGATGAAAAAATACTCAATTACAAGTAAAAGTACTGCTGTCAAAACAGTACTTAAGTAAAATTAAAATGTACTCCTCTCAAAAAATATTCAGAGTACAAGTTACTAGTTACTTTTTAGCTGGCCATATTTAGTTACCAAAGAATATTCATATCAAAGATCGATGTGGATGGATAATAGCAACTTTGAACAAAACCCACTTTTATCTTATTGACAAAGTATGTTAATTAGTGGTCATGATACAGGGATTTCTAACTTCAATGCCTTGGTTGGATAGGAGTGGTTAAATGGGTCCTATTATGCTCTTTTACAATGTCTTGAATTTGTTTTGTGTGTGTACTAGAAAAATGCTCTCATGCTTGGTTCACATTATTTTTCACATAATTTACATTATTACAATACCTTTCGACCTACAAATATCTCGATTAGTTCTGGGTTTGATGAAGACCTGCCTTCCGAAAAACAAAATGTGTTGTGACTGGTTAGCTGTCCCAGTGTGTTGTGATTGGTTAGCTGTCCCAGTGTATTGTGATTGGTGAACAGCTCAGACGTGTTTCAGTACTGCCCGCCACTTGCCAAAGCAGGAAGTTCCCTCTGATAAGGATGGCATCAATATTGCCATATCAATTTGATATTGTTTTGGAAAACAACTCTGTAGTCCAAACAAGCTGTTTATTGTAGTTCTTGAAAAGGGATTTTTAAAAAATGAAATATCTCTCTTTGGAGTGGACTTTGAGATTTGTATCTTTGCAGAGGTGGGTAGTAACGAGTTACATTTACTTCGTTACATTTACTTGAGTAATTATTTGGGGTAAATAATACTTTTCGGAGTATATTTAAAGATGGGTACTTTATACTCTTACTTGAGTAAATTTTGGGGGAAAAATCTGTACTTTTACTTTGTTACTGTGGATGACGCTCCTCTCGTTACTTTATCTTAATGCAATAAATGTTATAAATGCTTCAGTTTATTCCAAACACGCCGTCTACTTTTCTCTGGGCAATGAGCGATGCCCATTCGCGAATGATTCATTCTTTTGAGTCAATTCTGTTCAAAGGCTTGATCAAACCAATTGGCAAACGAGTGAATTGGTTCATGAATCAGTTTGAATGAGTCGTTCAGTTCCCTGCCGCACGCGCTGAGCATCTGAAGCGGTTCACTCAGAGTTGTAACGTTTTTAAGAACAGAAAGAGCGTTGAAAACCTGGCTGGAACTGCACTGAATTGAAAGCAAATCTGCAAAGGCTATTATTTGCTAGCGATGGAGATCCTTATTAGATGAACACCGCGTGTGCTGTCTACTGTTTAACAGGTAATAACTTGGGCTACATTCGATTACAGTACACGATACCTCTGACATTAGTTTGTTGTACGTGTGTGGCTTATAACAGAGGGGAGTCAAGTTGAATGCAGCTTCCAAAAGACAAAAAATAGCCGATTAAGATTTTATTAATTTTAATACAATAACTCCGGTGCGAGTATGTTCAGCAAGTCATATCATCAATCAGCTGCTAAATTCAGATCTGTGATTGCTTGCTGGCGCTGAGCCAGAGATAGATGTGTTTTTACAGCACTGCGCATTATAACCAATCACACATGATTCTTTTGAGCTTATTAAAGCATTGGCCAATCAGAGGCGTTCAGATGAGTCATCGCTAAAATGCCGGTGCTTCCTTCACTCGCTTGCTGACTGAATACCTCTTTCTGGCGAATTCTCTTGTCAGAAACAACAAAGTGCAGATGTGTGTATGAATCTTTAATTAAGATATTGATTTCACAGTGTTAACAGTTTCAGTGATTTTAATGGGAGTTTCTGAGAGTGATTGAAATCTAGACTGTCAGTGAAAATGATCTTTGATAATGTAAATGTTATTTGCTCTCTTTCTGAACAATGAAAGATTAGTAGCAATATTTATATCACATTAACTTTCAATGTTAAATTCACATTTAATATAAAGTCAGTGGTATTAAAAATATGTTATGGCATGACACCTAGCCTATATCTGTTACTTAAAGGTGCCATCTGTCATATCTGGCAAAAAAATCAAGTCATACTCCACATTCCATAACAGATGGGGGCAGTATTCCTCAATAAAGTGAATTTGTCTACTCTAGAGTAACAAACGAGAAACGGCATAGTCTCTATGCTCCGGCCCTACCTTCACAACTTCCCTAGAGCATAGCCGAAGCCTATAAGACAGCGGTTCTCAATTGCAGTCCTCGCGCCCCACTGCTCTGCACATTTTGAACGTTTCTCTTAGAGCTTCAGACATTTGTTCTATTCGAACATAAGTGCCCTGCGAAGTGGACATCACAGGATATTCAGCCATGATTCCAGTTCGAAGCGAACGTAGCTATATGTTCCAATCAAAGTGCATTGAAGTGTGCAAGACGTGAATTTAAATTGTATCGATTTACAGAGGTATATGATGTCACAGTTGTCCATGTTTAAAGACGCTGCACAGCACAAATCAGTGAATGAATGTTTCGATTGTGAGGTAAACTTCAACAGACTTCCCCTGCTCAGAGAGTAGGGAGCAATGAACATTTGAAAAACAGTTCATGCACGGAGTTCATTTCTAACGAGCTGATTATCTGAATCAGGTGTGTTAACAAAGAGAAACGTGCAAAATATGCAGAGCAGTGGGGCGCGAGGACTGGAATTGAAAACCGCTGCTATAAGAGGACGTTTTGCCTCCAGAGGAACATTGGGTGATGTCAAGTGATTTTGAAACATGACATCTTCAAGCTACTCCCCTTCACCTTTACCAGTGAATATGTTCATATTCGTTTTGTTCATATTACATTGACTTGTAAATACACATTATTGGAATTAAATTAATTTGACAGACAGCATTCTGTCAACATCATTGGTCAACATCAGACAGCTGATGTTGACCAAGCTAGCGCCAACCAACGTAACCAGAGCTGCCAACTCTCACAAGCATTCACCGTGAGACACAAGCAATTGACTCTTTTCACACGCTTTCACGCCACACATCAATTTTCTCACATACAGAAAAACCACGAAGCAAAGAGGAAATGGAGACCAACAGAGTAGACAGAGCAGGTTACTTATGATATAAAAAAATGGGTAAGTTATAGCTAGCTAATTATCAAACGCAGCTACGGTTAGCCATCGCTAACATTAGCACGTTTCTAGAACAGCCTTCGATACATTTCTATGTTATAACTTCCCGGAAAAAAAACACAAACATATAAAACAAACTTCTAGCGAAATACTAACAGCATCTAACTTACCAATCCAAAAGAAATGTTGCAAGTTCGGTGTCGGACCTCATTTCTTTCAGGTCCATCAGTTGGTTTACTCTGTTGTTTACTGTGGTTCGGCTCCTTTTCTTATCGGATTTGATTTGTGATTCCGAGCACGGTTGTTTCCCTGTAGCGGGTGGTGGTCTCTTGCCAAGGGCTTAAGTCACATGAAGTAGTGGGCTGTACTTTCCACATGATTGACATCAGGTTCAGGTACGCTTACAAGACGTGCGAGTTATTCGTGTATTGCAGGTTGGCTGGTGGTTATGTTGCCCGCATACCGCCTCCCATGGCCGAAACTGTTATTACGACACCTGTCGGGCCGGGGCTAGTAATGCTACTGCTAATTAAGGTTGATATCTCTGCAGCACTATAACTTCACATTTTTTTAATGACATCATCGCCCTTATTTCTTCTCATACTTTTGATGCGTGTAGGTCATTTATTGAATATTTTTAGCTCAATTTTTGCACATGGCACCTTTAAGTAAACAGACAGGGTTTTATAATAAATTACATAAATTGGAGTAAAGGCTGATGAAATATATACATTTATACACGCACACAAACATTACATACATTTTATCTATATATCTAAATAAAAATAGGCTCAGTATATATGACCCAAAGTAACTAGTAACTAACTACTTTTATCCAATACTCTTTTACTCTTACTCAAGTAACTATTCAAGACTAGTACTTTTACTTTTACTTGAGTAAATATTTCTAGAAGTACTTTTACTTTTACTTGAGTACAGTTTTTGGGTACTCTACCCACCTCTGTATCTTTGTAGATCTTTGTTATGACCAAACATACACACTGACTAAAATTCAAAAAGTGAAAAAGCATAATAGGACCCCATTAAGAATATCTGCTTGTTACGTCTGACATCATCCTTCACCACTTCTGGGACCTAATGCTCTGCCAGACTCCCCCCAAAAAACAACAAACTGAATCAGCTAAAATATTAGTGTCTGAGACACTGTGAGCACAGAGACTGTAGTGTGCACAGGAAATTACGCTTAGCATAAATACATAATATTAATGAAATAGTGTTAATAAATGGCTGCTGAGATAGTATTCTCAAGTGAAATGAGTAGAGGCTTGGACCCGGAAACAGCAGTCCAAACATCATGAGTTTACAAGAGGATTCTCCCAAGCCATCAAACTGACTCCATCAGAGCAAGAATGCCATTCCAGAGCCGGAAGCGACGGCAGACTATTTTTTTCCCAGTGTATTGACTAGCATGGTTCAGCTATTTGCTACAAGACTAGTACTGTGCACTAGAAAAGCAAGTAGTGTTATCAGTAGTGTTATAAACACGTGTTATCAGCACCCGGGTGATGACGGAATAAATGACTGCTCATATTCAAGCATAAGGCATTCATATTGAAAAAGAGTGCATGTTTTGTCCACTTTTTTTCTGTCTGGGAATCCAGAATGCGCATGCATCAACAGAAACATATATTAGCTGAACCCTGTTTGTTTTACGTGTTATTTATAGCAAACAATATTACAGATGCTTTGTCAGATTTAAGTTGAACCGCGGTCTCCGCGTGCCAAACCGTGTGTGGTAAACTGAATGGTGCCATCTCTTAATATATATATATATATATATATATATATATATATATATATATATATATATAAATAAAATAAAAAAATGTAAACATATGAAGAGCACGTTCTATATTTGAGTATGACTGAAATACATAATGACCAGTTCCTCTTCAGTAACTCGAGCTGTGTTAAAACGCTAGGGGGAACGCCTTTTGCATGAACGAGTCTGAATATCATGTGCAATCTGTCCAATGGAAGGGCGTGACGTCACCGACGGGGTGACCTAAACGACCAGGAAACTATAAAAGCACGTGCAATCGCTTTGTTTGTGCATGTTATCACTCTGTCTTGTAAGTCTTATTTAGTGTTGTCTGTCACTATAAGCTCCATAATATGTCTAAGAGCAAGACTAAGACTAAGCATTTGAAGGGCCATTCCAGATCGTGCTTCAGACTTTGTGTTCCTCTCTGTCCGCGTTATATTACGAGCGGGGATACACACATCCTGTACATGGTCTGCCTGGGATCCGGAGGGATCTCTTCAAGGGGGAGCCTTAGCCAACGTTCTTCGGGGGGCTGGTTCCACTTCCGCTGAGGCGGAGTGGCGGCTGCATTTGTTGGGTTTGCAGATAGATCTGCTGGAGGGAACAGAGACATGTGCGTCCTTATCCACTACCTCACCCACCAGATCTCCCCGTTCTCCGGGTTCGGAAGCCCGCGCTGCAGTCCTTTCCCCCCGAGGAGAGGGCACAATGCTGCGCCTGTCTGTCTCTGAGGAGATTGACACGGAGGGTGTCGATGAGCTCGCAGTTGCACAAACATCAGTTGCATAAACATCAATTGCATAAAAATCAGTTGCAAATGCATCAGTTACACAAGCATATTATGCCTAATATTATAACTAGCAGAATTAATAAGTAGCGTAGCTCATGCAGTTGACTCTCGAAAAAAATAAGGGGGCTGATTGTGCTTCTCCGCTCTCACCGGGCACGCTCCGAGGAGTGTGTCCATGCTTGTAATCTTGCGATTCCGGTCCTGTTGTTGCTGAGGCACAGCAGTGACTAAGTTTGCGGGGATAGAACATATCTGGCGGATGGGTTGGAAATGGTTCTTCCTATCTTCACCTGTGTTCCCTAGATCTAGAGCTTGTTCTCGGGGCTCGGAAGCCCACACTGTGGTGTCTTCCCTGCCTGACTGTGAACTTGCTGCTGCAGCTATTTAACTCAGAGGAGATTAATATTGTTTGTGTGACTAAGCAGCTCACGTGCTCTCATTTTCAGTTTTGATATGAATCTTACCACACCAGACTGTGTTAACCTATCAAGTTGTTTGGCTCCATTTGATAATTAGGAATTAAATGATGCATTTATCTGACTATGAGAAGTTAGATATATCTAACTGGTTTAAGACCAAGATGGCGGCACGTACACATCGCAAGGCTCTGCGTCTCTCCAGTTTTTGCAACTTTGCGGCGTTGTAAACAAAGGCGGTGGAAGAGCAGAGGTCTAAGGGCTAAGCTAAAGCAAACACCACTCCAGCTCTCTTTACCCAGCATTTTCCTCGCTAATGTGCGGTCACTGGTGAACAAAATGGACGAGTTACGACTTCGCATCACCCACAGTAAGAGACATTTGGACTGCAATGTCATGGTTTTCACAGAAACATGGCTACACAGCGATGTACCCAATAATGCTATTGAGCTAGCCGGACCCTACATGCTCCGGGCAGATAGAACAGCAGATGACTCTTGGCAAAACATGAGGTGGTGGATTGTGCATTTACGTTAACAAAGCTTGGTGTATGAACACTGTCATTGTTGGGAGACTCTGCTCAGCTAACCTAGAGTTTCTCATGGTTAAATGTAGACCCTTTTACATGTAGACCTTTTAATGGTGGAATTCACTTCCACCATTTTAACTGCATTCTATATTCCACCGAATGCTAATGCCAAGCTTGCTAGGAACGAACTTCAGACGACCATTAGTAAACAACAGACTGCTCACCCGGAGGCAGATTTTATTGTTGCGGCTGATTTTATTCACTGCAAATTAAAGAGAGGATTAACCTGAAAGGTGGAATCAAACAAGCTGAAGGTAGAAGTACACTTTTCCAACTCTGACCCCCGATGCATGTGGCAGGGCATCCAGGTCATCAGCGACTACAAGTCAAGCAACTCTTTTTCTATGGTCACAGAAGTCTCCTTCGTTAACGAGCTAAATGACTCTTATGCTCGCTTCAACAGCAACAGCAAGGAGATGGCCACCAAAATCACAAAATCAGCAAACCACCAACCCCTCAAACTCACCTCCACAGATGTCCACACTGCATTGAGCCGGATCAACGCATGCAAGGCTGCTGGCCCGGATGACATTCCTGGTCGTGTGCTTAGGGCATGTGCAGAGCAGCTTGCACAGGTCTTCACAGACATTGTCAATCTGTCCCTCACCCAAGCAACTGTGCCAACATGTTTAAAGTCCACATACATTGTGCCAAAACCGAAACACTCCTCCCCGCTTAAATGACTACCGCCCCGTAGTACTTACACCCATCATTATGAAGTGCGTCGAGCGAGTGGTTCTAGCACACCTCGAGGACTGCCTCCCACCCACACTGGACACACACCAATTTTCCTTCCGTAAAAATAGGAGCACAGAGGATGCAGTATGCACAGTGCTGCACTCTGCACTCACGCACTTGGACAATAACAACACATGTATGGATGTTGTTTCTTGACTTCAGCTCAGCATTTAACACTGTCATTCCCTCCAAGCTGACCACAAAACTTGGAGATCTGGACATTAACACCTCCCTCTGCAACTGGATTCTGGACTTTCTGACCAACAGACCTCAGTTTATTAGGTCAGGCCACACCTGCTTCACCACCATCACACTCAACACCGGCATACCACAGGGCTGCGTGTTGAGACCATTCATCTACTCCCTCTACACCCACGACTGCAAGCCTATGCATGGATCAAACTCCATTATTAAGTTTGCAGATGACACCACAGTGATTAGTAAAATCTAATAAATAACATGTATCTCACTTTGAGAAGTTAGATATACTGGAGGGGCTGCTGGGCAGGAGCAGCCCCCTCCAGGTATCAGCTCCTCGTACAGGGAGGCGCATAAATAGAGCATTGCCGCCTGCACTCCCCCACATCAGGACCGAAGGCTGAAACAATGCTCTTGGCTACGGGCTTGCCAGCCTAAGCCTTATCTGAGGGCCGTACGTCAGGTGTGGAGGTCCTCTGTCAAGAAGTCCTGACGTGTGTCAGTCATGACTGCAGAAGGCAGCCTCTACTGGGGTAGAGTGGTGTTTATATGCATTACATGGTGCCCGTCTCTCCTCAGTGCCCTCGGGAAGTCGATCTACCAACCCTGCCAGAGCTCCAGTGCGCAGTGGCTTCCAATCAACGCTGCTCTCAGTTTCTTCTCCCCGCGAGCGTAGCAGAGCTGAGAGGCTTGCTACCCCTTCGGGGTCTCTAAAACCCCAGTTACACCAGAGGTCAGTCTCGAGAGACTGATTCCCTTAGTAGATTATTTAGCAGCGTTGGAAACAACTGCCAAATGTATCTCAATGGGTCCTGCATATGGTAGAAAGGTTATCGCATTCAGTTCGGCTCTTAACGCAAAATTCAATGGGGTTATCCTGACGTTGTCAGACCCGAGCAGGCTCTGGTTATAGAACAAGAAGTGAATACCCTATTAAGGAAGGAGGCCATCGAGGTGGTCCCTCCTCAAGACAGGGAATCCAGGTTTTACAGTCTGTATTTCACAAGTTCCAAAGAAGGATAGGGGGGGTTGTGTTCGATCATAGATCTACGCCAGTTAAATCAGTTATGAGGCTGAAGTTCAAAATGCTCATTATAAAGCATGTTGTATCACAAATCAGGTCTGAGGACTTGTTTGTCATGATAGATGACAAAGATGCATACTTCCATGTCTCCATCCTTCCACAACACAGGAAGTTTCTGAGGTTCGCTTTCAGGGGTGAAGCGTATAAATATTGAGTACTTCTGTTCGGCCTTTCACTCTCACCCCGTATGATTGCGAAATGTGTAGATACAGTTCTGGTTCCTCTAAATTATATCGGTGATTGGTTGATTTTAGCTCAATCAGAGCAGATGGTGGTTCGACATCAAGATGTTGTTCTTGCCCACATGGGGGACCTGGGTTTAAGACTGAACGCCAAGAAAAGTGTACTTTCTCCATCACAGAGGATCACTTATCTAGGCGTAGTGTGGGAATCAACCACGATGCAGGCACATATGTCTCCTGCTCGAATCGAGTCAAGCTGACTTAAGCTGTTAACTTTTTTAATGTGGCTGACACTCCCTCTGAGTTAAAACAAACCAATATCCCAGAGTAATTAATTTACTCAAACAGTACACTGACTGAACTGCTGTGAAGAGAGAACTGAATATGAACACAGAGCCGAGCCAGATTTTCTTAAACCGGTTTATTGAATCGAACTGTCTGAAAGAACTACTTGTGATCCGAAAACCGATGAGTCAATCATTATCTGAATTGGCTCGGCGTTCATCTTCAGTTCTCTCTTCACAGCAGTTCAGTCAGTGTACTGTTTGAGTAAATGAATTACTCCGGGATATTGGTTTGTTTTAACTCAGAGGGAGTGTCAGCCACATTGAAAAAGTTAACAGCTTAAGACATTTGTTGATTAATAAGTATTGGAGACGCGAACCGTTTAAAGCGATTCAGTTCGATTTGGTGAACTGGTTCAAAAAGATCCAGTTACATCGAATGATAAGTTCGCGAACTGGATATCACAAACGGCTTTGTTTTGAACTCTCTCACAACAGACACCGAAGAGATGACAATGATGAATCAAGTCGTGGTTTTTGCTATTTTTGGACCAAAATGTATTTTCAATGCTTCAAAAAATTCTAACTGACCCTCTGATGTCACATGGACTACTTTGATGATGTTTTTCTTATCTTTCTGGACATGGACACTATACCGTACACAAAGTTTCAATGGAGGGACTGAGAGCTCTCGGACTAAATCTAAAATATCTTAAACAGTGTTCCAAAGATAAACGGAGGTCTCACGGGTTTGGAACGACATGAGGGTGAGTTATTAATAACATTATTTTGATTTTTCAATGAACTAACCCTTTAACAAACTTTCAAGACTTCAAAACATTCAAGTTTATATCTGACCAACCTCTAAAAACAAATCATCTTTGTATAAAAATGTGACCCGTTCCGGAAACCAGTGACACAAGACGGTAGCACAACTTTTGAGCAAAATGAGAAAGAAAAGGTTTTTTTTTTTTTCAAAATTGGTGATTTTCGTTTTTTTGCAGAATCTGTTAGTTGAGATCACGAAGAAGCCTCTCCGTGTTTGAGATAGCAGTATTGGAACATTTAAAAGCATACATTCTGAGGTTGAAATCGGCTTTTTTTTCGGAGATTCTAGCACGCAGTAGGGGCGTGTCATTGCCTGTGTGTATTTTCATACTGGATTTTGCCGGCTTTTGTTTCTTTTGTTATTGCCCCCACCTTCCAAGGGAAGCGTGGCTACTTATTATGCAGCGCTCTGGCCAGCAAGATGGATGCTTATGAACAAGCGCTCACTGATTCTAAAGACGATCTGAGCAATGATGAAAGCGGCATAATATGACTGAATAATATCCCTAATCTACAACTGAGCAAAGATGAAGACGAGGAAGAATGTATCGGACTGGCGTCAGACGAGTTGGACTGTAAGATATCAGAGGCTAAATCGATAGGAGAAAAGAGAACTCTCTGCATGGGAGACAGTCCTGTAGCCAGAAGCTTTCTTCAGACATTATGTACAACATACGGATGGATTCTTTAGCTGCGGAATAAGAGTGGCAGGACATGCAAATTATTGGACATTTAAAGGCAAACAGATGCACAGTGCAAACTTCGGAGATGGTTACATCCACAAAGAAGACCCCGACAAAGAGAAAGTGTGCCCGAAAGACTTATTTCATTGGAGGCAGCGAGATCTGCAAGAATACTTTTCTGTTTCTTATGGGGTGAGTTTCCATAAACATCTAAGTTTGTCGTTTTCTGTTCATTCACCAAGTTTTATGTAGAAAATCAGCAAATAACAAATAAAATTATCAATATGTACTTTTTGTTTACATAAACATTAAAATAATAACATTAAAAATGATGGCCAGATTAAAACATGTCTTGCAACATGTTATCTACAATACACAAGTTCAAAATTTTGAGTTTTGACAAAAAAGGTTTTATAAAATATAAAACTCACATATTTCAGCCTCTAAATTATTTTAATAAAAGTCAAAAAAAAAGATAAATTACTGACATTCACATTGTACATTATCCTTTATTATTAATAGTATGCGGTCCAATTTTTCCCGTTGCGTCTGTCGTTGCTATGCAACCATGCAGCTTTACAGGGGGGAGCTTTACAGGAGGTATGGCTTATCTAAATGAGATGTAAATGAGCCCTATTGTAACTCCCAGCAGGTGAGAACAGGTGAGAACTGCACAATTTTTAGAGTCCATTTTCTCCGTTTTGAGCTTTTTTGAGTGCCTACCTTCAAATGGCCACAACTTCTCCAAATATTATCAGATTTCCATGTGTTACACATCATTGGAAAGCTTAAAATCTACGCTGAATAACTCAAAATGCCCCAGAACTTTCTGTGATTGGTCAGAAATATGTAGCTTTGGAGCCGCTGCTGTTACGCTGTACAAATGCTTCCAGTGTGAATACTCTTGCACATCTACAGCTGCAGTGTTGCTGTAGTTATGCTCATGCTCTGCTCACGTGCCATTCATGCTTGTAGTTCTTGGTTGTTGCAGCAAAGGGTGGCACAACCAGTTATTAGATTTAGGGTGTGATTACTTTTTCAAAGTGCGAGGCAGGTTTAGACAGCTTTTTTCCCTTAATAAATGAAATAATTATTTCAAAACTTTATTTTGTATTTTCTCTGGTTATATTTGTGTAATATTAACATTTGTTGGATGATCTGAATCAAAGTATGACCAAAAAAAAAAAAAAACCGGGGAGGGGCAAAAACTTTTTCACACCACTGTAATTGATAACGAGATATGCCAGTACTTTGTGAATTGTGAAATTAATAAATTCTTTACTAAATGTAAGGTGGTACAGAATCCACACTGTTTTTTATGTTTGTTTGTTTTTGTTTTTTTTTTGAGAAAAACTATTTATATATAAACATAAATTTAATATCATCCATCCATCCATCCATCCATCCATCCATCTTCTTCTGCTTATCCGGGTCGCGGGGGCAGCAGTCTAAGCAGAGAACCCCAGACTTCCCTCTCCCTAGACACTTCCTCCAGCTCTTCTGGGGGGACACCGAGGCGTTCCCAGGCCAGCCGGGAGACATAGTCTCTCCAGCGTGTCCTAGGTCTTCCCCGGGGTCTCCTCCCAGTGGGACGCGCCCGGAACACCTTTCCGGGAAGGCGTCCAGGAGGCATCCGGAACAGATGCCCGAGCCACCTCAGCTGACCCCTCTCGATGTGGAGGAGCAGCGGCTCTACTCTGAGCTCCTCCCGGGTGACTGAGCTTCTCACCCTATCTCTAAGGGATCGCCCAGCCACCCTGCGGAGAAAGCTCATTTCGGCCGCCTGTATCCGGGATCTTGTCCTTTCGGTCATGACCCAAAGCTCATGACCATAGGTGAGAGTAGGAACGTAGATTGACCGGTAAATCGAGAGCTTCGCCTTGCGGCTCAGCACTTTCTTCACCACGACAGACCGGTACATCGACCGCATTACTGCAGAAGCTGCACCGATCCGTCTGTCAATCTTCCGTTCCATCCTTCCCTCACTCGTGAACAAGACCCCAAGATACTTAAACTCCTCCACTTGAAGCAGGAACTCTCCACCAACCTGAAGTGGGCAAGCCACCCTTTTCCGACTGAGGACCATGGCCTCGGATTTGGAGGTGCTGATTCTCATCCCAGCCAGTGCATGCTGAAGGTCCTGGCTTGATGAGGCCAACACGACAACATCATCCGCAAAGAGCAGAGACGAAATCGTGTTGTCACCAAACCTGACCCCCTCCGGCCCCTGGCTGCGCCTAGAAATTCTGTCCATAAAAATCATGAACAGAACCGGCGACAAAGGGCAGCCCTGCCGGGAACGCACCGGGAACAAGTCTGACTTACTGCTGGCAATACGAACCAAGCTCCTACTCCGGTCGTACAGGGACCGGATAGCCCTTAGCAAAGGGCCCCGGACCCCATACTCCCGGAGCACCCTCCACAGGCCACCGCGAGGGACACAGTCGAATGCCTTCTCCAAATCCACAAAGCACATTTGAACTGGTTCGGCAAACTCCCATGAACCCTCCAGCACCCTGTAGAGGGTATAGAGCTGGTCCAGTGTTCCACGGCCTGGACGAAAACCACACTGTTCCTCCTGAATCCGAGGTTCTACTATCGGCCGGATTCTCCTCTCCAGTACCCTGGCATAGACTTTCCCAGGGAGGCTGAGAAGTGTGGTCCCCCTGTAGTTGGAACACACCCTCCGGTCCCCCTTCTTAAAAAGAGGGACCACCACCCCGGTCTGCCATCCCAGAGGCACCGTCCCCGACTGCCACGCGATGCTGCAGAGGTGTGTCAGCCAAGACAGCCCCACAACATCCAGAGACTTGAGGTACTCAGGGCGGATCTCATCCACCCCCGGTGCCTTGCCACCGAGGAGTTTCTTGACTACCTCGGTGACTTCAGCTTGGGTGATGGACGAGTCCACATCTGAGCCCTCAGCCTCTGCTTCCTCAATGGAAGACGTGACAGCGGGATTGAGGAGATCCTCGAAGTATTCCTTCCACCGTCCAACGACATCCCCAGTTGAGGTCAACAGCTCCCCACCTTTACTGTAAACAGCATTGGTAGGGCACTGCTTCCCTCTCCTGAGGCGCCGGACGGTTTGCCAGAATCTCTTCGAGGCTGACCGATAGTCCTTCTCCATGGCCTCACCGAACTCCTCCCAGGCCCGAGTTTTTGCCTCCACAACCACCCAGGCTGTAGTCCGCTTGGCCTGCCGGTACCTGTCAGCTGCCTCAGGAGTCCCACAAGCCAACCAGGCCCGATAGGACTCCTTCTTCAGCTTGACGGCATCCCTTACTTCCGGTGTCCACCACCGGGTTCGGGGATTGCCACCTCGACAGGCACCGGAAACCTTACGGCCACAGCTCCGAGCGGCCGCTTCGACAATGGAGGTGGAGAACATGGTCCACTCGGACTCAATATCTCCAGCCTCCCTCGGGATCCGGTCGAAGCTCTGCCGGAGGTGGGAGTTGAAGATCTCTCTGACAGGAGACTCGGCCAAACGTTCCCAGCAGACCCTCACAGTACGTTTGGGTCTGGTAGGGTCTCCCAAGGCAAACAGGTCCTAGGCGACGGGTCAGACTAAGAGCGGTTCAGAACCCCCTTATGAGAAGACTAAATCTAAGGACCGTGACGTCGCCCGGTATGGCGCAGCCGGGGCCCCACCCGGGGTTGGAGCTCGTATGCGAGCGCCTGGTGGCCGGGCCTCTCCCCACGGGGTCCGGCCGGGCTCTGCCCGAAGGAGCGACGTGGGGCCACCTTCCCGTGGGCTCACCACCTACAGGAGGGACCGTAAGGGGCCGGTGCTTAGACAATTGGGCGGCAGTCGAAGGCGGGGGCCTCGACAGCCCGATCCCTGGACACGGAAACTAGCTCTAGGGACGTGGAACGTCACCTCACTGGCGGGGAAGGAGCCCGAGATTGTGCGTGAGGTTGAGAGGTTCCGACTAGCGATAGTCGGGCTCACCTCTACGCACAGCTTGGGCTCTGGAACCACACTCCTCGAGAGAGGATGGACTCTTCACCACTCCGGAGTTGCCCATGGTGAGAGGCGGCGGGCTGGTGTGGGTTTGCTTATAGCCCCCCAGCTCAGCTGCCATGTGTTGGAGTTTACCCCGGTGAACGAGAGGGTCGCTTCCCTGCGCCTTCGGGTCGGGGATAGGTCTCTCACTGTCGTTTGTGCCTACGGGCCGAACGGCAGTGCAGAGAACCCGGCCTTCTTGGAGTCTCTGGGAGGGGTGCTGGAAAGTGCTCCGACTGGGGACTCCGTCGTTTTACTGGGGGACTTCAACGCCCACGTGGGCAACGACAGTGACACCTGGAGAGGCGTGATTGGGAGGAACGGCCCCCCTGATCTGAACCCGAGCGGTGTTCAGTTATTGGACTTCTGTGCTAGTTACAGCTTGTCCATAACGAACACCATGTTCAAGCATAAGGGTGTCCATCAGTACACGTGGCACCAGGACACCCTAGGCCGTAGGTCGATGATCGACTTTGTGGTCGTTTCATCCGACCTCCGGCCGTATGTCTTGGACACTCGGGTGAAGAGAGGGGCGGAGCTGTCAACCAATCACCACCTGGTGGTGAGTTGGATCCGATGGCGGGGGAGGAAGCTGGACAGACTCGGCAGACTTAATATCATGAAGGCAGAATTTAATATCATGAAAAAATTATTAACTAGATTATTTACATGTAAAGTAAAACATTTCATTTTTTTTTTTTTTTGATGATTGCTTACATGCAGCTCATGAAAGTCAAAAATCCAGTATCTCAAAATATTTTAATATAATTAAGATCAGTATTAATTATAAAAAAAGGATTTGCAAAACATAAAAGTTTAAGTTCTTTGAAGTATGTTAATTTCTGCACTCAATACTTGGCCAGGGCTCCTTTAAGATAAATTACAGCATCAATGAGGTGTGGCATGGAAGCGATAGGCCTGTGGCACTGCTGAGGCACTATGGAGCCTTCACCTTGTCTATATTGTTGGGTTGACTGTTTCTCATATTTCTCTTGAGAAAATCCCATAGATTCAATATGGTGTTCAGTTCAGCCATGTTGGCTGGCCAATCGAGCATAGTTATATCATGGTCAGCAAACCAAGTGGTTTTGGCACTGTGGGCAGGTACTACAGTCCTGTTGGAAAAGGAAATCGTAATCTCCATAAAGCTTGACAGTAGATGGAAGCATAAAGTGTTCCAAAATCTCCCGGTAGATGGCTGCATTGACTTTGGACTTGATAAAACACAATGGACCAACACCAGCAGACGTCATGGCACCCCAAATCATCCCTGACTTCGGAAACTTCACACTGGACTTCAAGCAGCTTGGATTCTGTGCCTCCCCATTCTTCCTTCAGACCTTGATTTCCAAATGAAATGCAAAATTAGATTTTATCTGAAAAAAGAACTTTGGACCACTGAGCAACATTCCAGTTATTTTCTTCCTTAGCCCAGGTAAGATCCTTCTGACATTGTTTCTGTTTCAGAAGTGGCTTGGTTGCCCTTTTCCTGAAGACATCTGAGCTTGGTGACTCTTGATGCACTGGCTCCAGCTTTAGTCCACTCCTCGTGAAGCTCTCCAAAGTGTTTGGACTGGCTTTGCTTGACAATATTCTCAAGCTGGTGGTCATCCCTGTTGCTTGTGCACCTTTTCCTGATCATCCATTTTCCAATTTTTTCCTTCCAGCCAAATTTGCATTTAATATGGTTTGATGCAGCACTCTGTTCAGCAACTCCTTTCAGTAATGACCTTCTGTCACTTATCCTCTTTGTGGAGGGTGTCAGTGATTGTCTTCTAGACCATTGCCAAGTCAGCATTCTTCCCTATCATTGTGGTTTCAAAGAACAAGAGATATCTGGAATTTACACTGTAGGGATGGTCATTTAATGAAAATCAAACGTAAATATTCTAATATTTTGATACACTGGATTTTTTACTTTCATGAGCTGTAAGCGCTAATCATCCATATGAGAAAAAAACTGTGTAATGAATCTAGAATATATGATTGTTTTAAAAGTAAAAAAAAAAAGTTTTTCACAATATTCATTTATATATATATATATTAGGGCCGGGACTTTAACGCGTTAATTAGATTAATTAATTACACAAAAAATAACGCGTTAATTAAGATTAATTACTTGCACAAAACATTTTTCCGCATTTTTAATAACTTATTTTTGCACCGCAGAACGTTTCTCACTGGATGAGTTTCGGCGGACCGATTATACTGGTGCACTAACTAGCGTTCATGACTTCAGACAACAACAAACCACAGTGAACATGAACGAAGAAGCAGACGAGACCGCTTTGGTTGGCCCCTTGGAGGGGAAATTTTGTTATAAAAAACGAACGGATGGAAGCGTCGATAAGAGCATGGTTGTGTGCAAGCTATGCAACAAGGAATTTGCATATCACCGCAGCACATCAAGCCTCAAGTATCACCTCAATGCAAAACATATAGCAGCTATTTCTAAATTGTTTCTAAATATGCTATTGCTACACTTAATGGCAAAAATTGCACTGGTCTGCTAGACTCGGTTGAACAAAAATAAACAATATTTTGTTGCTTAAGCTTATGTATTCAGTCATTATTCAATTGTATACTATAAATCCATGTAAAAAAAAATTACTTCTCACTGTTCTCAGGTCAAATATTTATATGCGATTAAAATGCGATTAATTTCGATTAATTAATTACAAAGCCTCTAATTAATTCGATTAATTTTTTTAATCGAGTCCCGGCCCTAATATATATATATATATATATATATATATATATATATATATATATATATATATTTGATGAATAAAGGTTAAAAAGAACTGCATTTATTCAAAATTTAAAAAAAAATTCTAATAATATATATTCTAATAATATATTTTCTTTACTATCACTTTTTATCAAAGTGATAGTTGTTACAAACACGCCAGGTTCCACCTCCACACAATCACAGCGCACACCCTCACCTGAATATTAGTTATCACCACCTGCTCCTCATCACCCACTCATCAGCGCTGCACCATAAAAGCCACACACACGCACTCAGTCATCGTCCGGTCACGTTCGCAACAAGATCATTCCTGTATGCTTACTATTAGGACTCCTCTTCTACCCGCTCTCTAAGGATTGCCTTCGAAAGATACCGATTCCCCTAAAGTGCGTGTGTGTGGTTCACCTACCCTTCCAGAAGTCACTACCTTCCTGGCACGGATTCCAACGCCCATCCACTCCTCACTTCCTGCTCCTCTGCTTGTGTCTTTAATAAATCACTTCATCTGTTACTCCTCTGTCTCCAGTGTGATCCGTAACAGATGACCGGACCGGCACCGAGAGACACAAGCATGAGCCTCACGGATCGCTTCCAAGACCTTGTGGATGCACTCATGTCAACACCTGCATCCCCACCACCAGCGAGCACTTCCGCCGATCCCATCATCCCTCCTTCACCTGCCGTGCACGCCAGTCCCATGGCCAGGCCCGCGCCCTACTCTGGTTCGGCGGAGGAATGCAGCGGTTTCCTGCTTCAGTGTTCACTAGTCCTGGAGATGCAACCGCTCTCGTATCCAACGGACCGCTCTAAGGTAGCATTCATCATTTCCCAATTGCAAGGCAAAGCATTACTATGGGCAGATTCACTCTGGACCCAAAATAACCCAGTGATTCAGTCATATTCTAGCTTCATCGAACACTTCCGCGAAGTTTTCGGCAGACCTGCCTGGGATTCCTCGATAGGTGAGAGGCTGTACAATTTAAAACAAGGGAAAATGTCTGTCAATGAATATGCCTTGCAGTTCAGAACCCTGGCGGCCTCCAGTGGATGGAACGAACAAGCCTTGCTAACGACCTACCGCCAAGGACTAGAACCCAGAGTGCGGTTGCATCTCACTGCATACGAGGATACCATCGGCCTCGAGCTATTCATCCAGCTGTCCATCCGCTTCGCCACTCGTATGCAGTCGTGCTTAGAAGAGCACCAGGGCCAGGCGCAGTCCTCCACACCGCTTTGCCGACCAGAGAACGTCAGCTCCCCAGAACCAGCCCACGAACCCATGATAGTGGACTCTTACCGCCTCACTATGGCGGAGCGTCAGAGACGGCTGGCCCAGAACCTGTGTCTGTACTGTGCAGCTCCGGGGCATACCATTGCTGTGTGCCCCGTCCGTCCTCCTCGTCCTATGGTGAGTGCCATTCTCCCTTCACGATACCAAATGAAACCACTCACCACTGTTGTGTCACTTACTGCCGCTGATGTATCTCTTCCAGTTTCCGCCCTCCTCGATTCTGGGTCAGCCGGCAACTTCATCTCCGGCGCCCTCTGCCGTCAGCTCAGACTCCAAACCACGGCCACCCCGGCCGCTTACCAGATCCACACAATCACCGGCAGGCCGTTAAGCAAGAAATATGTACATCACTGTGTGGGTCCCATTTCCCTCCAGACAGGACTCCTACATCATGAGGAAATCCATCTGCTGGTTCTGGAGGACTCCACCGCTGACGTAATCCTAGGGCGCCCATGGTTGGAGCAGCATAACCCAGTGATCTCCTGGAAGACCGGAGAAATCCTGAAGTGGGGCGAAGCTTGCTTTCAATCGTGTATCTCCGGCTGCCCTGTTCCCTTGGAACATCCCTCTGAACTGCTACCAGTTTACTCCACATCCGTTGAAAGCCCTGTCGAGAACCAATCCATCTCCATTCCCCAGTGCTACGCCCCCTTCAGCGATGTCTTCTGCCCTAAGCGGGCCTCCAAGCTGCCTCCACACCGGCCGTGGGACTGTGCCATAGATCTGCTGCCGGGTGAACCAGTGCCAAGGGGACGGATATATCCCCTATCCGTTCCCGAGGAGAAGGCCATGGAGGACTACATCAAGGAGGCGCTGGCACAAGGATACATCCGCCCATCTACCTCCCCTGCTGCGTCCAGCTTCTTCTTCGTGGCCAAGAAAGATGGTTTGCGGCCATGCATTGATTATAGATCCTTAAATAAGATAACTCAGAAGTTCCGGTATCCACTTCCCCTCGTCCCAGCGGCCCTGGAACATCTCCGTGGTGCCACTGTATTCACCAAGTTGGACCTCCGCAGCGCGTATAACCTCATCCGGATATGTGAGGGGGACGAGTGGAAGACCGCCTTCATCACCCCTACCGGCCATTACGAGTACTGCGTCATAACATATGGATAACATACGGAGAGGAAGGTCCAGGAGATCGGACGCTTCCTCCGTACCTTCTGTCACGGCCACCAGAACTCCTGGAACCAGTTCCTGGGGTGGGCCGAGTACACACAGAACTCCCTCCGTCAACCCACCACCGGACTCACACCCTTCCAGTGCATACTCGGCTACCAGCCACCTCTATTCCCCTGGTCTGGAGAGCCCTCGGATGCAACGACATCTTGGATCCCTCCTTACTGGAAACCTTCCATGCCAGTCACCCCAACCGACCAGCTCCCAGGGGAAGAGGACGCCCACCACGTTGTCGGGGTCCCCGGCCCTCAGGAGCGGGCCCTGGGGAGGGGGGTACTGTTACAAACCCCCCAGGTTCCACCTCCACACAATCACAGCGCACACCCTCACCTGAATATTAGTCATCACCACCTGCTCCTCATCACCCACACTGAACATGGTTTCAAGTCCGTTATTTCTATGTTTTACTGTAGTGTGTCAGTAGGAAATATCAGTGTACATTTCCAAATATTCATTTTGCAATTAATTGTAATACAGCCAGTGCTCCACACAGAGATCTGATCTCATCATGATCCAGTCTGTCTGGAATTACATGAAGAAACAGAACAAACTAAGACAGACTAAATTTGGCGCCTAAACTATGGAATAACCTACCTAACATTGTTCTGGAGGCAGACACAGTCTTGCAGTTTAAATCTAGATTAAAGACCCATCTCTTTAACCTGGCTTACACATAACATACTAATATGCTTTTAATATCCAAATCCGTTAAAGGATTTTTTGGCTGCATTAATTAGGTAAAC
Organism: Carassius carassius; assembly: GCF_963082965.1. Classification (NCBI taxonomy): domain Eukaryota; kingdom Metazoa; phylum Chordata; class Actinopteri; order Cypriniformes; family Cyprinidae; genus Carassius; species Carassius carassius. Next base: position 9,555,034 of record NC_081769.1, read on the forward strand.
CGGAACCGGGAACACTTCCCATACCACCCGATGTACTTGCTACATCATTAGAAGAATGGCATCTACGCTAATATTAGTCTGTTTCTCTCTTATTCCGAGGTCACCGTAGCCACCAGATCCAGTCTGTATCCAGATCAGAGGGTCACTGCAGTCACCCGGATCTAGTACGTATCCAGACCAGATGGTGGATCAGCAACCAGAAAGGACTTCTACATCCCTGAAAGACAGCGGAGACCAGGACAACTAGAGCCCCAGATACAGATCCCCTGTAAAGACCTTGTCTCAGATGACCACCAGGACAAGACCACAGGAAACAGATGATTCTTCTGCACAATCTGACTTTGCTGCAGCCTGGAATTGAACTACTGGTTTCGTCTGGTCAGAGGAGAACTGGCCCCCCAACTGAGCCTGGTTTCTCCCAAGGTTTTTTTTCTCCATTCTGTCACCGATGGAGTTTCGGTTCCTTGCCGCTGTCGCCCCTGGCTTACTTAGTTGAGGTCACTTCATCTACAGTGATATCATTGACTTGATTGCAAATAAATGCACAGACACTATTTAAACTGAACAGAGATGACATCACTGAATTCAATGATGAACTGCCTTTAACTGTCATTTTGCATTATTGACATTTTTGCATTATGTTTTCCTAATGAATGTTGTTCAGTTGCTTTGACGCAATGTATTTTGTTTAAAGCGCTATATAAATAAAGATGACTTGACTTGACTAAATCCAGAAGAACTGTGGCAACGTCACCCAAGATGCTTAAAGAGACCAACCTGCAAGCTACAGTACTGTCAAAAGTTTTAGGAATTTGTGTAAAAATGCTGTAAAATGAGGATGTTGTATGAAATAATGTCATATTTTCTTTGTCAGTTAACTTATATTAACTAAATTAAATCCAACATTTGACTTGACCATCTTTTGTGACAGCGAGCAGCTTGTGCATAGGTTTCAGGTAGCTTTGCAGGTGGTTTCTTGAAGCATCTTGGATACATTGCCACATTTCTTCTGGATTTAGCCAGTATCAGTTTGTTCTGTTTCTTACATTTACATTTATTCATTTAGCAGACGCTTTTATCCAAATCAGAGCAATCAAAAACAACAAAAAGAGCAATGATATATAAGTGCTATAACAAGTCTCAGTTAGGTTAACACAGTACATGTAGCATGGGCTTTTACAACCCGAATTCCGGAAAAGTTGGGACGTTTTTTAAATTTTAATAAAATGAAAACTAAAAGACTTTCAAATCACATGAGCCAATATTTTATTCACAATAGAACATAGATAACATAGCAAATGTTTAAACTGAGAAAGTTTACAATTTTATGCACAAAATGAGCTCATTTCAATTTTGATTTCTGCTACAGGTCTCAAAATAGTTGGGACGGGGCATGTTTACCATGGTGTAGCATCTCCTTTTCAAGACATCTGGGCATTGAGGCTATGAGTTGCTGGAGTTTTGCTGTTGGAATTTGGTCCCATTCTTGCCTTACATAGATTTCCAGCTGCTGAAGAGTTCGTGGTCGTCTTTGACGTATTTTTCGTTTAATGATGCGCCAAATGTTCTCTATAGGTGAAAGATCTGGACTGCAGGCAGGCCAGGTTAGCACCCGGACTCTTCTACGACGAAGCCATGCTGTTGTTATAGCTGCAGTATGTGGTTTTGCATTGTCCTGCTGAAATAAACAAGGCCTTCCCTGAAATAGACGTTGTTTGGAGGGAAGCATATGTTGCTCTAAAACCTTTATATACCTTTCAGCATTCACAGAGCCTTCCAAAACATGCAAGCTGCCCATACCGTATGCACTTATGCACCCCCATACCATCAGAGATGCTGGCTTTTGAACTGAACGCTGATAACATGCTGGAAGGTCTCCCTCCTCTTTAGCCCGGAGGACACGGCGTCCGTGATTTCCAACAAGAATGTCAAATTTGGACTCGTCTGACCATAAAACACTATTCCACTTTGAAATTCACAATTTTAAATGAGCCTTGGCCCACAGGACACGACGGCGCTTCTGGACCATGTTCACATATGGCTTCCTTTTTGCATGATATAGCTTTAGTTGGCATCTGCTGATGGCACGGCGGATTGTGTTTACCGACAGTGGTTTCTGAAAGTATTCCTGGGCCCATTTAGTAATGTCATTGACACAATCATGCCGATGAGTGATGCAGTGTCGTCTGAGAGCCCGAAGACCACGGGCATCCAATAAAGGTCTCCGGCCTTGTCCCTTACGCACAGAGATTTCTCCAGTTTCTCTGAATCTTTGATGATGCTATGCACTGTAGATGATGAGATTTGCAAAGCCTTTGCAATTTGACATTGAGGAACATTGTTTTTAAAGTTTTCCACAATTTTTTTACGCAGTCTTTCACAGATTGGAGAGCCTCTGCCCATCTTTACTTCTGAGAGACTCTGCTTCTCTAAGACAAAGCTTTTATAGCTAATCATGTTACAGACCTGATATCAATTAACTTAATTAATCACTAGATGTTCTCCCAGCTGAATCTTTTCAAAACTGCTTGCTTTTTTAGCCATTTGTTGCCCGTGCCAACTTTTTTGAGACCTGTAGCAGGCATTAAATTTTAAATGAGCTAATTAAGTGGATAAAAGTGTAAAATTTCTCAGTTTAAGCATTTGCTACGTTATCTATGTTCTATTGTGAATAAAATACTGGCTCATGTGATTTGAAATTCCTTTAGTTTTCATTTTATTAAAATTTAAAAAACGTCCCAACTTTTCCGGAATTCGGGTTGTAAATAATATAATAAATAAAAAGAAAACGGAATAAAAAAAGAATAGAGCAAGCTAGTTTTAGAGGTCTTTACACACACACACACACACACTCATTCACAATTGCATAATAAATGAAAAGAAAATAGAATACAAAAAGATTAGAAAGGTAGTTAGATTTTTTTTTAAGAATAGAATTAGAATAGTGAGTGTTAAAGTTAGAGGGTCAAATAAAGATGGAAGAGATGGGTTTTAAGCCGATTCTTGAAGATGGCTAAGGACTCAGCTGCTCTGATTGAGTTGGGGAGGTAATTCCCCCAGGAGGGAACATTTAATTTAAAAGTCCGTAAAAGTGACTTTGTGCTTCTTTGGGATGGCACAATCAAGCAACGTTCATTTGCAAAACGCAAGTTACTAGAGGGCACATAAGTCTGAAGTAACAAATTTAGGTAAATGGGTGCAGAGCCAGTGGTAGTTTTGTAGGCAAACATCAATGCCTTGAATTTTATGCGAGCAGCTATTGGAAGCCAGTGCAAATTGATAAACAGAGGAGTGACGTGTATTCTTTCTTTCGTGTATTTGTTTCTTCATGTCATTCCAGACAGACTGGATGATGATGAAATCAGATTTCTGTGTGGCTGCTGTCAGACTCCTTGTGCAAACAAAAATCTTACTGGATCATTACAATGCAAAATGAATGTTTGGAAATGTAAACTGATATTTTCTACTTACAAACCACAGCCAAAGATAGAAATAACTTAAAACCATTTTTAGATGGTGAAAATACTGGTGTTCTAATAAGTTTGGCTAATATGTTAGACATTGCAATTCATGTAATGGATTCAAAATGGATTTTCATATTTTCTTGATCTTGGACAGAATCAGGATCTATAAGAATACATTATGTACATAAATGCAATTTAAAAAAAGAAAAGAAAAAATAAACAATACAGGCATAGTAAAAGGTATAGTTTTGAATATGGATTAAAGTGACCTTCATATTACAAAAATAAAGATCTGTTAATTTTAATAATAATGAACTCATGGGATATAAAATGATCTCGAACAAATGCAAATCCTCCAACCTATCTAAAAATTTAACTTTCAGAATTGTATTGCATGCACTGGTATTTCCTGTTTTACCAACCCTGTGACCTTGAGCCAGGTGCTTAACCCTAAACTGTTCTTGGAAGACTGCCCTGGCAGTTAGCGTTCAATAATCTACACTAAAGTGTCCACTCTATGAATGTGTTATGTGTTAAAATTATTCTTTGCAATGTGCATTTGTTAAGCCATATACACTCACCATGAAATTCCAATCAGTGTTAATCTTGTCAGCCAGGCCCAGCAGAAACAGGGCAAGGTATAGAGATGAACAGATGAACATGGTTACTGAGACAAACATCACCCATCCTTGCAACAATGGCACGGACACATTCGTTGACGCTACTAATATCCACACCAACCCTCCAAACACCTGATTGAAAAATAGTGTATATATATGAAGCCACTGCATTTTATATAGCATATTAAAAATAAGTAAGACTCAAAGATGAACAATTACTAGATATGTTCAATATTATCATGGGATAAAATCATTGTTTACTTGTCCTAATGCAACCTGCAACCCATTAAAAACACCACAGTTTGCTGACAGTTAAGACAGGTTTTCTTAATTCAAAGACTTCAAAATGTGTTATGATTAGTGTGTACGAGCATAATAAACTTAAAACTACTATATGCTTTCAGAGTATTAAGTATAAATCATATACTTGTAGCCTTATAATTATGACTTACACATGAAATCAAGGTTTAGGCTACTGTACTGCCATAATCCAACAAATGATACATCTTTGTGAATTAGAGATTTAACCCATAAAGCCTTGAAAAAGTTATAAACAATAACACTTACAATTTCCAAACAAATCAGGGCCCCTGAATATGTCCTGAATATTTCCATTCCAAGGGGTAGGGAAATAGTCGGTGCTGGAAAGGAGGTAGTGGCCGGGTTCGGTGTTTCCGCCATCCTCATTCAACTTGACAAATACAGGTTAAACAAAGGACTAATGCATGGGAGAATCCTGCTTGAGTCATGTATCAGGAACAGGTCTGACAGGTTTGTGGCCACTCCCATCTTGTTAGGTCGTTACCGCTCCCACAGTTGATCCAAACAACAGTGTCTGAGGGCATGCAGACTCAATTACTCTGAATTTTACAGGCTTTATTATTTCAAATGTGCCACAGTTTTTAGTTAAGTTTTAAGTTAACCTTTGTCCACAGTATGATTTTTTTTCTTCTGTTTGGCCATGCACAAATAATAACTGAACAGTTTCATAGCTTTGGTTAATAATTACCACATGCTTATGTTCAACATACCTAAGTATACATTATTGTACACCCTGAATTGCTAATAGATAAATTCAGCACAGCTCCAAAAATTAACTGTTACAATTATACACTTATTTTCACATAGCCATGAGAAGCGTTAAACATTGATGGGCATGCAGTTGCCATACCATATTAAAACTTTAATCATGATAAAACCGTATATTAAAAGCTAACATAAGCAGTAGCATTTACAAATAACAGATTATCTAAAAGTATGAGACAACAAAAAACATAGGCCTACCATTTAAAGCTGTGCTTGCACAGGGCCTGTATGATCCTCTTCAATAATACCCTCTGCTTCTCAATCGGGCTCAAACTGATAAACGATATTAACAATGCCGTTGTTTAGGGGTGGGACTTTAGACGTGCACAAGATGCACCCAAAGCTAACTACCATTGATAACTTTTATCACAAGTGCTGCCTGGGCAGGGCAAGGAACATCAAGGATGCCTCCTTCCATCCGGCAGGCATTACATGAGCCTAGGCTCTCTCACAAGTAGGCTCAGGAAGAGTTTCTTTCCCCAGGCGGTGACCCTTCTGAACTTCACACCACCAATCAAACCTGCACCTGCTCTCTTATTGCACAGGTCACAGTACTTTATTTGCACTACTCCTATTTTGCACTGACTGTACATTGTTCAAGCTATTACACTGTAAACTGTGTAACGTTGTTAATGTAAAAAAGCACAGTAAACTATTTCTATAAAAATATTATTGCACTACTGATACTTTGCATAGGATACATTAAAAATATTTATTTTATTTATCACCACTGTTCTTGCATTGCTGCTGTTCATAATGTACATATAATCCTACATTGCATTCCTATTTATATCCTGTACATACTCTGATTAATATTGTATATAGCAACTTAACTGTACATTATGTAAATCATAGCTTCACTTACTCTGAACTTACATGTATATAAAACACTATTTTCTCGCACTTCTGGTTAGATGCTACCTGTATTTCATTATCTCTGTACTTGTACTCTGCATACTGATAATGACAACACACTCTCTGTTTAAATCTAGATTAAAAACGCATCTCTTTCGCCAAGCATTCGAAAAGTGCATCTCTTAAATTGTGACTGCAGTTGCATCTGATCAAATTTGCATTCTTATTCTTTAGCTTGGGTTAAACTAATTAATTTAACTTTGATGGAACAGCAGCTATGCTGATGATGTCTCTATTTGTTTCTGTTTTGCTATTTTGGTAACTAGCTCCAGTCTGGATCCAGAACACCTGAGAAGAGATGATGCTGACCCCTCAGAGGACCCCAGATGATGTTTAACCTGAATCAACAAACAGAACTAAAAAATATTGCTACAAGTGTGACTGCTTCATATAATAATTGCTGTTAATAATGTTCATCGTCTGGCTGACTACGTCTTGTATTAAGTTTTCTGAAAAATCCTGTCATATGCGCACAAACTGACAGTCACCACTTATAAGCTACTACTAAATATTGTAGAAACTTAATTTTCTGTAAAGTTGCTTTGTAATGATTTGTATTGTAAAAAGCGCTATACAAATAAATTTTAATTGAATTAAAATATCTCATATATCTAAAATAAAAAGTATATTCCCATTCATATTCACAATTTTGAGCACTCCAGCATGATTATTAACATGAAATTAACCAGCCATGGCTACTTTTTTGACAGAAATATGAAGAGGAGTGAAAGCAAAGCCCAAATTCCCTTAATCATCCATCACAATGAGACATACCAAACAATATATATTTCTGATGTGCAGCAAAAGAAAATTGAGCTTCACAAATTGGTGAAGTGGCTTTAAGAAAAGAGCTAGAGCGGTAAAAATTCCCATTTTACTATTCCCATTTTGCTACTACTAAATATTGTAGAAACTTAATTTTCTGTAAAGTTGCTTTGTAATGATTTGTATTGTAAAAAGCACTACACAAATAAACTTGAATTGAATTCAATTGACAATAAAGTTTACATTTACATTTATTCATTTAGCAGACGCTTTTATCCAAAGCGACTTACAGATGAAGACAGTGGAAGCAATCAAAAACAACAAAAAGAGCAATGATATATAAGTGCTATAACAAGTCTCAGTTAGGTTAACACAGTACACATAGCATGGGATTTTAAATAATATAATAAATAAAAAGAAAACAGATAGAATAAAAATAAAAAAGAATAGAGCAAGCTAGTTAGAGGTCTTTGCACATACATACACACATACATATACAATTGCATAATGAATGAAAAGAAAATAGAATATAAAAAGATTAGAAAGGTAGTTAGATTTTTTTAAGAATAGAATTAGAATAGTGAGTGTTAAAGTTAGAGGGTCAAATAATGATGGAAGAGATGTGTTTTAAGCCGATTCTTGATGATGGCTAAGGACTCAGCTGCTCGGATTGAGTTGGGGAGTTCATTCCACCAGAAGGGAACATTTAACTTAAAAGTCCGTAAAAGTGACTTTGTGCTGGTTGAGTTGAAGGTGATGGTCCATCATCCAGGAAGAAATGTCTGTTAGACAAGCTGAGATGCGAATAGCTACCGTTGGATCATCAGGATGGAATGAGAGGTAGAGTTGAGTGTCATCAGCATAGCAGTGGTATGAAAAGCCATGTTTCTGAATGACAGAACCTAATGATGCCATGTAGACAGAGAAGAGAAGTGGTCCAAGAACTGAGCCCTGAGGCACCCCAGTAGATAGATGTTGAGACTTGGACACCTCACCTCTCCAAGATACTTTGAAGGACCTATCTGATAGGTAAGACTCAAACCATTGAAGTGTGGTCCCTGAGATGCCATTTGCCAGTAGGGTTGATAGGAGGATCTGGTGGTTAACCGTGTCAAAAGCAGCTGACAGATCAAGCAGGATAAGTACTGAAGATTTGGATTCTGCTCTTGCCAGTCTTAGACGTTCAACAACTGATAGCAAGGCCGTCTCAGTTGAATGTCCACTTCTGAAGCCAGATTGGTTGCTGTCAAGGAGATTGTTGTGTGTGAGAAATGTAGAGACTTGTTTGAACACAGCTCGTTCAAGTGTTTTTGCAATAAAAGGAAGAAGGGAAACTGGTCTGTAGTTCTCTAAAATAGATGGGTTGAGGTTGGGTTTCTTAAGTAGTGGAGTTATACGTGCCTGTCTAAATGATGAGGGAAAAACACCAGTGTGGAGGGAAGTGTTGATGATGTGAGTGAGTGCAGGTACAACTGCAGGAGAAATGGCTTGAAGGAGATTAGATGGAATAGGATCAAGCGGGCAAGTTGTAGGGTGATTAGAAAGGATGAGTTTTGAGACTTCTGCCTCAGAGAGTGAAGAGAAGGATGTAAATGAGTGTAAGTTTGCTGGTGATATGAGCTTGACTGATTGTGGTGTGGAAAATTGTGCACTAATGTGTTTAATTTTATTAATGAAAAACGTTGCAAAGTCGTCAGCTATTTAAGATGAAGCAGGAGGGGGAGGAGGAGGACAAAGAAGTGAGGAAAATGTTTTAAAAAGCATGCGTGAGTTAGATGAATTGTTAATTTTGTTATGGTAGTATGTCATTTTAGCAGAGGAGACATTAACAGAGAAAGAAGATAGGAGTGACTGATACACAATAAGGTCAGTAGTATTTTTGGACTTGCGCCACACCCTTTCAGAAGCTCTAAGCTTAGAACAGTGTTCGCGTAGAACATCAGATAACCAAGGGGCAGAAGGGGTGTTCCGGGCTGGCCTGGAAGATAAGGGGCAAACAGTGTCTAAACAAGATGTAAGAGTGGAGTAGAAAGTATCAGTAGCACTGTTTGCGTCCAAAGATGCAAACAGTTTAGGGGAAGGAAGTGAAGATGAAACCATTGCAGATAGCCGGGAGGGTGAAAGTGTGCGTAGGTTACGTCGAAAGATGACATGTGGAGGGGTAAGTGATATGTCAGGGATCATGTTGAGGTTAAGAGTGAGGAGGAAGTGATCCGACGTGTGCAGTGGAGTAACCAGAACATGATCAGTAGAGCAGTTTCGTGTATAAATAAGGTCCAGTTGGTTGCCTGATTTGTGAGTAGCAGTAGTTGACACTCGGTTGAGATCAAAAGAGGCAAGCAGAGTGTGGAAATCGGCAAACAGAGGTTTATCTAGATGAATGTTGAAATCTCCAAGCATAACTAGGGGAGTACCATCCTCAGAAAAGGTTGAGAGCAACACATCTAATTCATCCAAAAAGTTACCCAGTGGTCCTGGGGCTCGATAGACAACTACAAAATGTATTTTAAAAGGGTAGGTAACAGTAACTGAATGAGATTCAAAGGAGCTGTTGATACCCAAAGATGGTAAAGGATTAAATTTCCAATCATTAGAGATGAGCAGACCAGTACCTCCACCTCTTCCAGTCAAACGGGGGGAGTGGGAAAATGAGAAAATATTGGAGAGTGCTGCAGGTGTAGCAGAGTCCTCTGGTTTGATCCAGGTCTCTGTTAGGGCCATGAGATTAAGCTTTGAATGACTAATAATAGAAGTAATGAAATCGACTTTGTTTACAGCAGACTGGCAATTCCAGAGACCAATAGGAAAAGAAAGTAGTGTATTAGCAGACATAGGCAAAGTGTGCAGGTTGTTAAGATTGCACTGCCTACATTGTGTGATGCATGGTTTACGTGTGGAAATGATAGTTGGGATCTGGAAACACATAGTAAGATTTGGTTATAAACAAAAAACAACTGAAACAGAAATGAAACAAGGAAAAGGAAAAAGATTAATCAAAACAATACTTATATTCCCTGCCGATGTCCCTGCCCGGTGGAGTCGCACGGTAGAGTCGATGGTCTTTACACTCTTCGGTCTTCACACGAGGAGGGCTTAACTGGAGGGCTGCCGCAACCGTTGCCCCGGTATACTAATCTTTTTTTAAACCCGACAAAAGGAAATTGAATTCAGCTGAACGTACTTTACTGTTTATCACAACAAAGGTCTAAGCAAGCGCACAACACTGACAACGTATGCGAAAGAGTACGAGACCAAACGCAGCACGTCTCAACACAGTAAACAAACAAGTGTTTCCTAGCAACGACAACTGCGCTAAACACTAATGAGACAAGAAATAAATACACTTACGATCTGCTTTTAACTCCCGCTGATTTAACTGCTTCTCACAAAGGGTATTTCTTTACACTCTCTTGGCTGGTGCTTGAACACACTTTACTGTTTATCACAACAAAGGTCTAAGCAAGCGCACAACACTGACAACGTAAATATAAACCTAATGTAAACATTTATGTAAACATAAAGTTGAATCTAATCTAAAAAAAAAATATGAGTAATCTAATCTAATGTGGTTTAGCCAACCACAACACACTGGAATAGGTAACCAATCAGATCACATCGCCTACTTCTGAGGGAGGGGCTTCATAAAAGCACGAAATTATCAGCGCTTTTCTCAGAGAAGGGACAGAGCGGTGTGTGAAATTTTTATTTTATTTTTTAAACAAAGCATTAACACATGTTAGACTGCACCCCATAAGCACAATCAAGCCTAGAAAAAAACACCTCTTTAAAATTCATGTAAGGTGATATTAAAAAGATCTTAACTTTAACTTGTTCATATCTGTAGACACCCTGTTGATCACATGGTGCTGCAGAGTAACACCTGCAATACAAAGTCTTGAGGGGGCTCATCCACTTTAAGATCATGCCAGAGGAAACACAGTAGGGGACGATCTTCAGGCAGACACACTTTTGTGACGACCTGATGGAACATCGCCTTCATGTCACCACTAACTGCGACTGGATGCTCCCTAAATCTGATGAGCACACCTAGCAATGATGCGCCATGTGTAGGTCCATTCTTAAGACACTGCAGCATTAGTGCTCTCAGAAGCTCTCAAGTGACAATCCTGAGCACTGAAGCTCTAACATAGGTTTATGTGCATAGAACGTTTAACACATTAAAAACTGTGTTTCTGCATTGCAAAAAACACTTTAGTTCATAAGTCAGAAACATCTTTCATGTTGGCAAATTTTGCAGTTAACATTGTAAAAAGCAACATTCTCTCACTGAGAGAGAAGCTATATTGCATATGTGGGCTTGTTTTAGCTTCTTTTCACCAGAACCACTAACTAAGCATTAGTGCTCTCAGAAGCTCTAAACTGACAGTCCTGAGCACTGAAGCTGTAACATAAGTTTATGTGCATAGAACGTCTAACACATTAAAAACTGTGTTTCTGCATTGCAAAAAACACTTTAGTTCATAAGTCAGAAACATCTTTCATGTTGGCAAGTTTTGCTGTTAACATTGTAAAAAGCAAACATTCTCACACTGAAAGAGAAGCTGTATTGCATATATGGGCTTGTTTTAGCTTCTTTTCACCAGAACCACTAACTAAGCATTAGTGCTCTAAGAAGCTCTAAACTGACAATCCTGAGCACTGAAATTCTAACATAAGTTTTTGTGCATATAACTTCTAACACATTGAAAACTGTCTTACATTGCAAAAACATTGTATTTCATAAGACATAAGCATCTTTCAGTTTGGCAAGATTTGCACTGAACATTGAATGAAGCAGCTTTCCCTCACTGAGAGAGAAGCTTTTGAGCAGATTTGGGCTAGTTTTCACTTCATTTGAACAGAAGCACTATTTCAACATTAGTGGTCTCAGAATCCTGAAAACTGACAAACCTGAGCATTGAAGCTCTAACATAAGTTTTTGTGCATATAACTTCTAACACATTTAAAAACTGTCTTACAGCATTGCAAAAACAATGTATTTCATAAGACATAAGCATCTTTCAGTTTGGCAACATTTGCACTGAACATTGAATGAAGTAGCTTCCTCTCATTAAGAGAAAAGCTTTTGAGCAGATTTGGGCTAGTTTTCACTTCATTTGAACAGAAGCACTATTTCAACATTAGTGGTCTCAGAATCCTGAAAACTGACAATCTTGAGCATTGAAGCTCTAACATAAGATTTTGTGCATATAACTTCTAACACATTAAAAACTGTTTCACTACATTGTAAAAAAAAACATTATATTTGATAAGACATAAGCATCGTTCAGTTTGGCAAGATTTGCACTAAACATTGAATGTAGCAGCTTTCTCTCATTGAGAGAGAAGGTTTTAAGCAGATTTGGGCTAGTTTGCAGTTCATTTGAACAGAAGCACTATTTGAACATTAGTGGTCTCAGAAACCTGTAAACTGACAATCTTGAGCATTGAAGCTCTAACATAAGATTTTGTTCATATAACTTCTAACACATTAAAAACTGTTCTACTGCATTGTAAAAAACAATCTATTTGATAAGACATAAGCATCTTTCAGTTTGGCAAGTTTTGCACTGAACATTGAAAGAAGTAGCTTTCTCTCATTGAGAGAGAAGGATTTAAGCAGATTTTTGGCTAGTTTGCAGTTCATTTGAACAGAAGCACTATTTGAACATTAGTGGTCTCAGAAACCTGTAAACTGACAATCTTGAGCACTGAAGCTCTAACATAAGATTTTGTGCATAAAACTTCTAACACATTTAAAACTGTCTCACTGCATTGCAAAAAACATTTTATTTCATTAGACATAAGCATCTTTCAGTTTGGCAAGTTTTGCACTAAACATTGAATGAAGCAGCTTTCTCTCATTGAGAGAGAAGGTTTTGAGCAGATTTGGGCTAGTTTGCAGTTCATTTGAACAGAAGCACTATTTGAACATTAGTGGTCTCAGAAACCTGTAAACTGACAATCTTGAGCATTGAAGCTCTAACATTAAGTTCCTTTTCAGGAACTCGAGCTGCGTCTAGCGCTTTGGGGAACGTCCCTGACGAGAACGACTCTGAATATCGTGTGCAATCCGTCCATCGGAAAGGCGTGACGTCACGGGCGGGGTGACGTAGCGACCAGGAAGCTATAAAAGCACGAGCCGTGCAGCTGGCTTCAGCTTCACATCTGTCAGCAAGCGCTCTGTGTGTGCATGTCAAAAGTCTGTCCCGTTGGTCCTATTTATTGTTGTCTGTCCTTTAGCCATTAAAAGATCGCTAAAACAGCTCAATATGCCTAAAATGAAAGCAAAGACCAAACATATAAAGGGTTCCAATCCATAGATTATTATAGATTGTGTGTTCCTCCCTGCCCTCGCTACATTACGAGCGGGGATACACACAGTCTGTGCGTGGCTTGCCTGGGATCGAAGCACGCTGAGTCGGCTCTCGAGGGGGCAGACTGTCCGCATTGCGAGCGATTGCCAATGCGGACGCTTCGATCCCGGAGGGCTCTCTTCGAGGAGGGAGCCTTCACCAGCGTTCCTCGCGGTGCTGGCCCCGCTTCTGCCGAGGTAGAGCGGCTTCTGCCATCGTGGGGTTCGCAGGTGGATCTGTCAGAGGGAATGGAGATGGGCCAGTCCTTATCTCCTTCCTCATCTGCCAGATCCGGCGCCCAAACCCTGGGTTCGGAAGCACGCTCGTCGGTTTCTTACCCCCAGGGTGAGGGATCAGCTCTTCACCTCTCTTCGTCCGAGGAGGTCGATGTGGAGACTGTTGCTGGGGATTCGCCACCCCTGTCGCCCCAGTTTGAGGAGCTTTTGGAGGTGGTTACGCGAGCAGTAGATAAATTAAAAATCGAATGGCCTGCTGAAAAACAAACTGAGCCGCAGAGAAGAACGCTTTTTGCGGCCGAGGCAACCACCTCCACATCGGAGCCTTCCATATTTTCCCGATCTCCACGATGAAATATCGAGATCGTGGAACCATCCTTATTCAACCCGCCTCTTTGGCCCCGATTCACTATATTATGGCAACGTGATGGGGCTGGGAGAGCGGAGTTATAGAGCGATGCCACGGGTCGAACAGACGCTCGCGGGCTATCTGTCGCCCGGCTCGGCATCGTCTCTAAAGGCTCCGACATTGCCCACTAAGCCTCTTCGAGTTTCATCATCGCTAGTGGTCAAAGGTTATGTGGCAGCAGGTCAGGCTGGGGCTTGCCTTCATACTATGGCAGTCCTTCAAGCTTATCAAGCTGACCTGCTGGGAGATATCGATGAGGGAGAGGGGATTAAGTCTGAAGATGTAGAAGAACTTAGAAAGACCACTGATCTCTCCCTCCGCGCCACTAAAGAGACCGCTCGCGCAATTGGGCGGTCTATGGCAGCCTTAGTGGCCGCGGAGAGGCATTTGTGGCTGACCCTGTCAGAGATAAAAGAAAGAGATAGGGTCTGCCTCCTGGACGCCCTGCTTCAAGCCTCGGGCCTGTTTGGCGACACAGTCAACACTGTCATCGACAGGTTCCAGGAGGCACGCAAACAGGCGGCGGCGTTCCAGAGTTTCCTCCCTCGTCGCTCTCGTGGTGCATCTGGGCGGGAGATGACCACGCCACATACCGGCTTCTCATACCGGGAAGCACAGAAACAGAGTGTCGCTGCTCGTGCTCCCTGACGCCAGGATCCAGAGGGTAGCCCCTACTGGGGTAGAGCGCAGTCCACCTCATTTTACGGTGCCCGCCTCACCTCAGTGCCCTCAGGAGGTCGGTCTGCCAACCCTGCCAGAGTTTGAGGGGCGCAGCGGCCTCCAGCGAGCGCTACTCCCAGTTATTTCCGCCCGTGAGCGCAGCAGAGCTGGGATGCTCGCCGCCCCTTCGGGGGCCTCTTACACCAGAGGTCAGTCTCGAGAGACTGATTCCCTTAGTAGATTATTTAGCAGCGTGGAAACTACTGCCAAATGTATCTCAGTGGGTCCTGCGTTCAATAGAAAGAGGCTATTGCATTCAGTTCGGTCATCTACCACCGAAGTTCAACAGGGTTACACCGACTGTGGTCGGCCCCCAGCAGGCTCTGGTTATGGAACAAGAAGTGAATACCCTATTAAGGAAGGAGGCCATCGAGGTGGTCCCTCCTCTATACAGGGAATCCGGGTTTTACAGCCGGTATTTCATAGTTCCAAAGAAGGATGGAGGGTTGCGTCCGATCTTAGACTTACGTCACCTGAACCGCTCAGTTATGCCACTGAAGTTCAAAATGCTCACTGTCAACCAGGTTGTAGCTCCAATCAGATCCAAGGACTGGTTTGTCACAATAGATCTCAAAGACGCATACTTCCACATATCCATCCTTCCACAACACAGGAGGTTTCTGAGGTTTGCTTTCAGGGGCAAAGCTTATCAATATCGAGTACTTCCCTTTGGCCTCGCACTCTCACCCCGCACGTTCACGAAATGTGTAGATGCGGCTCTGGTATCCCTCCGTATGCAGGGCATCCGCATTCTAAATTATATCGACGATTGGTTGATCCTAGCTCAATCAGAGCAGATGGCGGTTCGACATCGAGATGTCGTTCTCGCACACATGGGGGAGCTGGGTTTGAGACTAAACGCCAAGAAGAGTGTACTTTCTCCAGTTCAGAGAACCACCTATCTAGGCGTAGTGTGGAATTCGACCACGATGCAGGCACGTTTGTCTCCTGCTCAGATCGAGTCGATCCTCACATCAGTCGAGAGAGTCAAAGAAGGCCAGTCACTCACTGTCAAACAATTCCAGAGATTGTTAGGGCTGATGGCAGCTGCGTCCAACGTGATACCTTTTGGCCTGCTGCACATGAGACCCCTACAGTGGTGGCTCAAGTCCAAGGGCTTTTCCCCGAGGGGAAATCCACTTCGAGTTATCAAGGTCACGCGGCGATGCCTTCGTGCCTTAGACATGTGGAAGAAACCTTGGTTCTTGAATCAGGGCACGGTGCTGGGAGCTCCTTGTCGCCGTGTAACGCTAGCGACAGACGCGTCCCTCACCGGTTGGGGTGCGGTCATGAGTGGCCACCCTGCCCACGGTCTGTGGAGTGGTCGCCTTCTGACATGGCACATCAATTGCCTAGAGATGCTAGCAGTCTATCGAGCATTGAAATATTTCCTTCCAGACCTGAGAGGTCACCATGTGTTGCTGCGCACCGACAACACATCAGTGATCTCTTATATCAATCACCAGGGGGGTCTGCGTTCACGCCACTTGTACAAGCTGGCACACCAGATCCTTCTGTGGTCCCAGGGCAAACTCCTCTCGATCAGAGCAGTGTATATTCCTGGGAGATTGAATGTGGGAGCAGACATACTGTCGAGGCAGGGGCCGAGGCCCGGGGAATGGATGCTTCACCCCGAGGTGGTGAAGCAGATATGGAGAGTATTTGGCACAGCCCAGGTGGACCTCTTTGCGACTCAGGAGACATCGCAATGTCCCCTCTGGTTCTCTCTAGTTCATCCAGCTCCTCTGGGACTGGACACTATGGTACAGACCTGGCCGAGGTTTCGTCTGTACGCTTTTCCCCCTATCGCTCTGCTCCCGGGAGTTCTGGCGAGAGTACGCCAGGACGGGGTCCGTCTGTTATAAGTAGCCCCGTTCTGGCCGGGCCGAATATGGTTCTCAGATCTAGTCTCGCTCCTCGACGGCTCTCCGTGGGAGATACCGATCAGGACTCTCACAGGCGCAGGGCACAATAATTCACCCTCACCTGGAGTTGTGGAAGCTGTGGGTGTGGCCCCTGAGGGGGCACAACTGTTAGGAGCTGGTCTCTCAACCGAGGTTGTTGAGACCCTACTCCAATCCAGAGCTCCCTCTACAAGGAAACTGTACGCCCTGAAGTGGAAACTCTTCACTTCATGGTGCAGAGACCGTCAGCTTGACCCAGCAAACTGCCCAGTTGGTACAGTTCTGGAGTTTTTACAAGCCAGGCTCTCTGCGGGGTTATCCCACTACACCTTAAAAGTGTACGTGGCGGCCATAGCTGCTTTCCATGTCCCTTTCAATGACCAGTCAGTGGGTAGACACCCCCTAGTTACACGTTTCCTCCGCGGTGCACTGAGGCTGAGACCTCCAGTACGGTCCCGTGTTTCCCCCTGGGATTTGGTTGTGGTTCTAGAGGCTCTTTGCAAAGCTCCATTCGAGCCAATACAAGACATCTCAGACAGACATCTGACGATTAAAACTGCCCTGTTACTGGCAATCACCTCTCTAAAGAGAGTTGGAGATCTCCAGGCCCTTTCGGTGGCCCCTACTTATCTAGACTTTGCCCCTGGTATGGCCAAAGCATTCTTATACCCTCGAGCGGGTTATGTTCCCAAATTTCCCTCTGTTACACCACAACCTATTGTACTGCAGGCCTTCTGTCCTCCTCCCTTTCGGGAGCCAGACCAAGAGAAGCTAAACTGTATGTGTCCAGTGCGAGTACTGGACGCATACGTCCACAGAGCTGCCCTGTGGAGAAAATCCGACCAATTGCTTGTTTGCTACGGTCCTTCTAACAAGGGTTCTCCTGCCACCAAGCAGACCCTTAGTCGTTGGATAGTCGAGGCTATCAACGTCTCCTATGAGTCCTCTGGTCTTCCCCCTCCTTTGGGGGCCAAGGCACACTCTACTCAGGGTATGGCGTCCTCTAAGGCCTTCTCACCAGGTGTGTCCCTCTTGGACATCTGCAACGCTGCGGGGTGGTCCACGCCCTCTACATTTGTCAGATTCTACGATCTTGATATGCCAGCCACTCCGGGCTCTTCTGGTCTCCTGCCTTAGCTGTGCTCTTCGGATACACACTAGGCAGGGATTTGGAAGTCTGGCAGCGTGGGCACATTGTTCCCCAAAGCGCTAGACGCAGCTCGAGTTCCTGAAAAGGAATGCCTCAAGGTTACGTATGTAACCCTAGTTCCTTGAAGGAACGAGACGCTGCATCGCAAAGTCATACTCCCGGCACCCCTGCCGGCGCTTGCTTCCCTACACGAAGCTGAAGCCAGCTGCACGGCACGTGCTTTTATAGCTTCCTGGTCGCTACGTCACCCCGCCCGTGACATCACGCCTTTCCGATGGACGGATTGCACACGATATTCAGAGTCGGTCTCGTCAGGGACGTTCCCCAAAGCGCTAGACGCAGCGTCTCGTTCCTTCAAGGATCTAGGGTTACATACGTAACCTTGAGGCGATTTTGTGCATATAACTTCTAACACATTAAAAACTGTTTTACTGCATTGTAAAAAACATTATATTTGATAAGACATAAGCATCTTTCAGTTTGGCAAGTTTTGCACTGAACATTGAATGAAGCAGCTTTCTCTCATTGAGAGAGAAGGTTTTATAAGCAGATTTGGGCTAGTTTGCAGTTCATTTGAACAGAAGCACTATTTGAACATTAGTTGTCTCAGAAACCTGTAAACTGACAATCTTGAGCATTGAAGCTCTAACATAAGATTTTGTGCATATAACTTCTAACACATTAAAAACTGTTTTACTGCATTATAAAAAAAACATTATATTTGATAAGATATAAGCATCTTTCAGTTTGGCAAGTTTTGCACTAAACATTGAATGTAGCAGCTTTCTCTCATTGAGAGAGAAGGTTTTAAGCAGATTTGGGCTAGTTTGCTGTTAATTTGAACAGAAGCACTATTTGAATATTAGTTGTCTCAGAAACCTGTAAACTTGACAATCTTGAGCATTGAAGCTCTAACATGAGTATTTGTGCATATAATTTCAAACACATTTAAATCTGTCTCACTGCATTGCAAAAATCATTTTATTTCATTAGACATAGGCATCTTTCAGTTTGGCAAGTTTTCCACTAAACATTGAGTGAAGCAGCTTTCTCTCATTGAGAGAGAAGGTTTTAAGCAGATTTGGGCTAGTTTGCAGTTCATTTGAACAGAAGCACTATTTGAACATTGGTGGTCTCAGAAACCTGTAAACTGACAATCTTGAGCATTGAAGCTCTAACATAAGATTTTGTGCATATAACTTCTAACACATTAAAAACTGTTTTACTGCATTGTAAAAAAAAACATTACATTTGTTAAGACATAAGCATCTTTCAGTTTGGCACGTTTTGCACTAAACATTGAATGAAGCAGCTTTCTCTCATTGAGAGAGAAGGTTTTGAGCAGATTTGGGCTAGTTTGCAGTTCATTTGAACAGAAGCACTATTTGAACATTAGTGGTCTCAGAAACCTGTAAACTGACAATCTTGAGCACTGAAGTTCTAACATAAGATTTTGTGCATATAACTTCTAACACATTAAAAACTGACTCACTGCATTGCAAAAAACTTTTTATATCATTAGACATAAGCATCTTTCAGTTTGGCGAGTTTTGCACTAAACATTGAATGAAGCAGCTTTCCCTCATTGAGAGAGAAGGTTTTCAGCAGATTTGGGCTAGTTTGCAGTTCATTTGAACAGAAGCACTATTTGAACATTAGTGGTCTCAGAAACCTTTAAACTGACAATCTTGAGCATTGAAGCTCTAATATAAGATTTTGAGAATATAACTTCTAACACATTAAAAACTGACTCACTGCATTGCAAACAACATTTTATATCATTAGACATAAGCATCTTTCAGTTTGGCAAGTTTTGCACTAAACATAGAATGTAGCAGCTTTCTCTCATTGAGAGAGAAGGTTTTGAGAAGATTTGGGCTAGTTTGCAGTTCATTTGAACCGAAGCACTATTTGAACGTTAGGGTCTCAGAAACATGTAAAGTGACAATCTTGAGCATTGAAGCTCTAAAACAAGATTTTGTGCATATAACTTCTAACACATTAGAAACTGTTTTACTGCATTGTAAAAAACAATATGTTTGATAAGACATAACCATCTTTCAGTTTGGCATGTTTTGCACTGAACATTGAATGAAGCAGCTTTCTCTCATTCAGAGAGAAGGTTTTAAGCAGATTTGGGCTAGTTTGCTGTTCATTTGAACAGAAGCACTATTTGAACATTAGTGGTCTCAGAAACTTGTAAACTGTCATTTTTGAGCATTGGAGCTCTAACATAAGTATTTGTGCATATAACTTCAAACACATTTAAATCTTTCTCACTCCATTGCAAAAAAGATTTTATTCCAATAGACATAATCATCTTTCAGTTTGGCAAGTTTTGCACTAAACGTTGAATGAAGCAGCTTTCTCTCATTGAGAGAGAAGGTTTTGAGCAGATTTGGACAGAACAGAAGCACTATTTGAACAATTATTTGCAAAAAAAAACATTTTATATCATTAGACATAAGCATCTTTCAGTTTGGCAAGTTTTGCACTAAACATTGAATGAACCAGCTTTCCCTCATTGAGAGAGAAGGTTTTGAGCAGATTTGGGCTAGTTTGCAGTTCATTTGAACAGAAGCACTATTTGAACATTAGTGGTCTCAGAAACCTGTAAACTGACATTTTTGAGCATTGGAGCTCTAACATAAGTATTTGTGCATATAACTTCTAACACATTAAAAACTGACTCACTGCATTGCAAACAACATTTTATATCATTAGACATAAGCATCTTTCAGTTTGGCAAGTTTTGCACTGAACATTGAATGAAGCAGCTTTCTCTCATTGAGAGAGAAGGTTTTGAGCAGATTTGGGCTAGTTTGCAGTTCATTTGAACAGAAGCACTATTTAAACATTAGTGGTCTCAGAAACCTGTAAACTGACAATCTTGAGCATTGAAGCTCTAACATAAGATTTTGTGCATATAAATTCTAACACATTAAAAACTATTTTACTGCACTGTAAAAAAAAAACATTATATTTGTTAAGACATAAGCATCTTTCAGTTTGGCGAGTTTTGCACTAAACATTGAATGAAGCAGCTTTCTCTCATTGAGAGAGAAGGTTTTGAGCAGATTTGGGCTAGTTTGCAGTTCATTTGAACAGAAGCACTATTTGAACATTAGTGGTCTCAGAAACCTGTAAACTGACAATCTTGAGCATTGAAGCTCTAATATAAGATTTTGTGCATATAACTTCTAACGCATTAAAAACTGACTCACTGCATTGCAAAAAACATTTTATATCATTAGACATAAGCATCTTTCAGTTTGGCGAGTTTTGCACTAAACATTGAATGAAGCAGCTTTCCCTCATTGAGAGAGAAGGTTTTGAGCAGATTTGGGCTAGTTTGCAGTTCATTTGAACAGAAGCACTATTTGAACATTAGTGGTCTCAGAAACCTGTAAACTGACAATCTTGAGCATTGAAGCTCTAATATAAGACTTTGTGAATATAACTTCTAACACATTAAAAACTGACTCACTGCATTGCAAACAACATTTTATATCATTAGACATACGCATCTTTCAGTTTGGCAAGTTTTGCACTAAACATTGAATGTAGCAGCTTTCTCTCATTGAGAGAGAAGGTTTTGAGCAGATTTGGGCTAGTTTGCAGTTCATTTGAACCGAAGCACTATTAGAACGTTAGGGTCTCAGAAACATGTAAAGTGACAATCTTGAGCATTGAAGCTCTAAAACAAGATTTTGTGCATATAACTTCTAACACATTAGAAACTGTTTTACTGCATTGTAAAAAACAATATATTTGATAAGACATAAGCATCTTTCAGTTTGGCATGTTTTGCACTGAACATTGAATGAAGCAGCTTTCTCTCATTGAGAGAGAAGGTTTTAAGCAGATTTGGGCTAGTTTGCTGTTCATTTGAACAGAAGCACTATTTGAACATTAGTGGTCTCAGAAACTTGTAAACTGTCATTTTTGAGCATTGGAGCTCTAACATAAGTATTTGTGCATATAACTTCAAACACATTTAAATCTGTCTCACTCCATTTCAAAAAAGATTTTATTTCAATATGTCAATGTCAATGTCACCTTTATTTATATAGCGCTTTAAACAAAATACATTGCGTCAAAGCAACTGAACAACATTCATTAGGAAAACAGTGTCAATAATGCAAAAATGATAGTTAAAGGCAGTTCATCATTGGATTCAGTTATGTCATCTCTGTTCAGTTAAATAGTGTCTGTGCATTTATTTGCAATCAAGTCAACGATATCGCTGTAGATGAAGTGTCCCCAACTAAGCAAGCCAGAGGCGACAGCGGCAAGGAACCGAAACTCCATCGGTGACAGAATGGAGAAAAAAACCTTGGGAGAAACCAGGCTCAGTTGGGGGGCCAGTTCTCCTCTGACCAGACGAAACAGTAGTTCAATTCCAGGCTGCAGCAAAGTCAGATTGTGCAGAAGAATCATCTGTTTCCTGTGGTCTTGCCCTGGTGCTCCTCTGAGACAAGGTCTTTACAGGGGATCTGTATCTGGGGCTCTAGTTGTCCTGGTCTCCGCTGTCTTTCAGGGATGTAGAGGTCCTTTCTAGGTGCTGATCCACCATCTGGTCTGGATACGTACTGGATCCGGGTGACTGCAGTGACCCTCTGATCTGGACACAGACTGGATCTGGTGGCCACGGTGACCTCGGAACAAGAGAGAAACAGACAAATATTAGCGTAGATGCCATTCTTCTAATGATGTAGCAAGTACATAGGTTGTTATGGGAAGTGTTTCCGGTTCCGGTTTACCTAATTAATGCAGCCTAAAAATCCTTTAACGGATTTGGATAATAAAAGCATATTAGTATGTTATGTGTATGCCAGGTTAAAGAGATGGGTCTTTAATCTAGATTTAAACTGCAAGAGTGTGTCTGCCTCCCGAACAATGTTAGGTAGGTTATTCCAGAGTTTGGGCGCCAAATAGGAAAAGGATCTGCCGCCTGCAGTTGATTTTGATATTCTAGGCATTATCAAATTGCCTGAGTTTTGAGAACGTAGCGGACGTAGAGGATTATAATGTAAAAGGAGCTCATTCAAATACTGAGGTGCTAAACCATTCAGGGCTTTATAAGTAATAAGCAATATTTTAAAATCTATGCGATGCTTGATAGGGAGCCAGTGCAGTGTTGACAGGACCGGGCTAATATGGTCATACTTCCTGGTTCTAGTAAGAACTCTTGCTGCTGCATTTTGGACTAGCTGTAGTTTGTTTACTAAGCGTGCAGAACAACCACCCAATAAAGCATTACAATAATCTAACCTTGAGGTCATAAATGCATGGATTAACATTTCTGCATTTGACATTGAGAGCATAGGCCGTAATTTAGATATATTTTTGAGATGGAAAAATGCAGTTTTACAAATGCTAGAAACGTGGCTTTCTAAGGAAAGATTGCGATCAAGTAGCACACCTAGGTTCCTAACTGATGACGAAGAATTGACAGAGCAACCATCAAGTCTTAGACAGTGTTCTAGGTTATTACAAGCAGAGTTTTTAGGTCCTATACTTAACACCTCTGTTTTTTCAGAATTTAGCAGTAAGAAATTACTCGTCATCCAGTTTTTTATATCGACTATATAATCCATTAGTTTTTCAAATTGGTGTGTTTCACCGGGCTGCGAAGAAATATAGAGCTGAGTATCATCAGCATAACAGTGAAAGCTAACACCATGTTTCCTGATGATATCTCCCAAGGGTAACATATAAAGCGTGAAGAGTAGCGGCCCTAGTACTGAGCCTTGAGGTACTCCATACTGCACTTGTGATCGATAGGATACATCTTCATTCACTGCTACGAACTGATGGCGGTCATATAAGTACGATTTAAACCATGCTAATGCACTTCCACTGATGCCAACAAAGTATTCAAGTCTATGCAAAAGAATGTTGTGGTCAATTGTGTCAAACGCAGCACTAAGATCCAATAAAACTAATAGAGAGATACACCCACGATCAGATGATAAGAGCAGATCATTTGTAACTCTAAGAAGAGCAGTCTTAGTACTATGATACGGTCTAAATCCTGACTGGAAATCCTCACATATACCATTTTTCTCTAAGAAGGAATATAATTGTGTGGATACCACCTTTTCTAGTATCTTGGACAGAAAAGGGAGATTCGAGATTGGTCTATAATTAACTAGTTATTTGGGGTCAAGTTGTGGTTTTTTGATGAGAGGCTTAATAACAGCCAGTTTGAAGGTTTTGGGGACATGTCCTAATGACAATGAGGAATTAATAATAGTCAGAAGAGGATCTATGACTTCTGGAAGCACCTCTTTTAGGAGCTTAGATGGTATAGGGTCTAACATACATGTTGTTGGTTTAGATGATTTAACAAGTTTATACAATTCTTCCTCTCCTATAGTAGAGAATGAGTGGAACTGTTCCTCAGGGGGTCTATAGTGCACTGTCTGATGTGATACTGTAGCTGACGGCTGAATGGTTGCAATTTTATCTCTAATAGTATCGATTTTAGAAGTAAAGTAGTTCATAAAGTCATTACTGCTGTGGTGTTGGGAAATGTCAACACTTGTTGAGGCTTTATTCTTCGTTAATTTAGCCACTGTATTGAATAAATACCTGGGGTTATGTTTGTTTTCTTCTAAAAGAGAAGAAAAGTAATCGGATCTAGCAGTTTTTAATGCTTTTCTGTAGGATATGTTACTTTCCCGCCAAGCAATATGAAATACCTCTAGTTTTGTTTTCCTCCAGCTGCGCTCCATTTTTCGGGCTGCTCTCTTTAGGGTGCGAGTATGCTCATTATACCATGGTGTCAAACTGTTTTCCTTAACCTTCCTTAAGCGTAAAGGAGCAACTTTATTTAAAGTGCTAGAAAAGAGAGAGTCCATAGTTTCTGTTACATCATCAAGTTGTTCTGAGGTTTTGGATATGCTAAGGAATTTGGATACATCAGGAAGATAACTTAAAAAGCAGTCTTTTGTGTTAGAAGTGATGGTTCTTCCATACTTGTAACAAGAAGTAGAATTTACAATTTTGGCTATATGAAGTTTGCAAAGAACTAAATAATGATCTGAGATATCATCACTTGGCTGAATAATTTCAACACCATCAACATCAATTCCATGTGACAGTATTAAATCTAGAGTATGATTTCGACAATGAGTAGGTCCTGAAACGTGTTGTCTAACACCAATAGAGTTCAGAATGTCTATAAATGCTGATCCCAATGCATCTTTTTCATTATCAACATGGATATTAAAATCACCAAGTATTAAAACTTTATCTGCAGCCAGAACTAACTTGGATGTAAAATCACCAAACTCTTTAATAAAGTCTGTATGGTGCCCTGGTGGCCTGTATACAGTAGCCAGTACAAACATAACAGGGGATTTATCATTAACATTTGTTTCTTTGGATAATGTTATATGAAGTACCATTACTTCAAACGAGTTATACTTGTAGCCTGCCCTCTGAGAAATCCTGAAAACGGATTTCATAATCATCTTTCAATAGACATAATCATCTTTCAGTTTGGCAAGTTTTGCACTAAACGTTGAATGAAGCAGCTTTCTCTCATTGAGAGAGAAGGTTTTGAGCAGATTTGGACAGAACAGAAGCACTATTTGAACAATTATTTGCAAAAAAACATTTTATATCATTAGACATAAGCATCTTTCAGTTTGGCAAGTTTTGCACCAAACATTGAATGAACCAGCTTTCCCTCATTGAGAGAGAAGGTTTTGAGCAGATTTGGGCTAGTTTGCAGTTCATTTGAATAGAAGCACTATTTGAACACTAGTGATCTCAGGAACCTGTAAACTGACAATCTTGAGCATTCGAGCTCTAACATAAGATTTTGTGCTTATAACTTCAAACACAATTAAATCTGTCTCACTGCATTGCAAAAATCATTTTATTTCATTAGACATAAGCATCTTTCAGTTTGGCAAGTTTTGCACTAAACATTGAATGAAGCAGCTTTCTCTCATTGAGAGAGAAGGTTTTGAGCAGATTTGGGCTAGTTTGCAGTTCATTTGAACAGAAGCACTATTTGAACATTAGTGGTCTCAGAAACCTGTAAACTGACAATCTTGAGCATTGAAGCTCTAACATAAGATTTTGTGCATATAACTTCTAACACATTAAAAACTGTTTTACTGCATTGTAAAAAAAAAAAAATTACATTTGTTAAGACATAAGCATCTTTCAGTTTGGCACGTTTTGCACTAAACATTGAATGAAGCAGCTTTCTCTCATTGAGAGAGGAAGGTTTTGAGCAGATTTGGGCTAGTTTGCAGTTCATTTGAAATAAAGATTTTATTTCAATAGACATAATCATCTTTCAGTTTGGCAAGTTTTGCACTAAACGTTGAATGAAGCAGCTTTCTCTCATTGAGAGAGAAGGTTTTGAGGAGATTTGGACAGAACAGAAGCACTATTTGAATAATTATTTGCAAAAAAACATTTTATATCATTAGACATAAGCATCTTTCAGTTTGGCAAGTTTTGCACTAAACATTGAATGAAGCAGCTTTCCCTCATTGAGAGAGAAGGTTTTGAGCAGATTTGGGCTAGTTTGCAGTTCATTTGAACAGAAGCACTATTTGAACATTAGTGGTCTCAGAAACCTGTAAACTGACAATCTTGAGAATTGAAACTCTAACATAAGGTTTTGTGCATATAACTTCTAACACATTAAAAACTGTTTTACTGCATTGTAAAAAAAAACATTATATTTCATAAGACATAAGCATCTTTCAGTTTGGCAAGTTTTGCACTAAATATTGAATGAAGCAGCTTTCTCTCATTGAGAGAGAAGGTTTTGAGCAGATTTGGGCAAGTTTGCAGTTCATTTGAACAGAAGTATTTGTGCATATAACTTCAAACACATTTAAACCTGTCTCACACCATTGCAAAAAAGATTTTATTTCAATAGACATAATCATCTTTCAGTTTGGCAAGTTTTGCACTAAACGTTGAATGAAGCAGCTTTCTCTCATTGAGAGAGAAGGTTTTGAGCAGATTTGGACAGAACAGAAGCACTATTTGAACAATTATTTGCAAAAAAACATTTTATATCATTAGACATAAGCATCTTTCAGTTTGGCAAGTTTTGCACTAAACATTGAATGAACCAGCTTTCCCTCATTGAGAGAGAAGGTTTTGAGCAGATTTGGGCTAGTTTGCAGTTCATTTGAAAAGAAGCACTATTTGAACACTAGTGGTCTCAGGAACCTGTAAACTGACAATCTTGAGCATTCAAGCTCTAACATAAGATTTTGTGCTTATAACTTCAAACACAATTAAATCTGTCTCACTGCATTGCAAAAATAATTTTATTTCATTAGACATAAGCATCTTTCAGTTTGGCAAGTTTTGCACTAAACATTGAATGAAGCAGCTTTCTCTCATTGAGAGAGAAGGTTTTGAGCAGATTTGGGCTAGTTTGCAGTTCATTTGAACAGAAGCACTATTTGAACATTAGTGGTCTCAGAAACCTGTAAACTGACAATCTTGAGAATTGAAACTCTAACATAAGGTTTTGTTCATATAACTTCTAACACATTAAAAACTGTTTTACTGCATTGTAAAAAAAACATTATATTTCATAAGACATAAGCATCTTTCAGTTTGGCAAGTTTTGCACTAAACATTGAATGAAGCAGCTTTCTCTCATTGAGAGAGAAGGTTTTGAGCAGATTTGGGCTAGTTTGCAGTTCATTTGAACAGAAGTATTTGTGCATATAACTTCAAACACATTTAAACCTGTCTCACACCATTGCAAAAAAGATTTTATTTCAATAGACATAATCATCTTTCAGTTTGGCAAGTTTTGCACTAAACGTTGAATGAAGCAGCTTTCTCTCATTGAGAGAGAAGGTTTTGAGCAGATTTGGACAGAACAGAAGCACTATTTGAACAATTATTTGCAAAAAAACATTTTATATCATTAGACATAAGCATCTTTCAGTTTGGCAAGTTTTGCACTAAACATTGAATGAACCAGCTTTCCCTCATTGAGAGAGAAGGTTTTGAGCAGATTTGGGCTAGTTTGCAGTTCATTTGAACAGAAGCACTATTTGAACACTAGTGGTCTCAGGAACCTGTAAACTGACAATCTTGAGCATTCAAGCTCTAACATAAGATTTTGTGCTTATAACTTCAAACACAATTAAATCTGTCTCACTGCATTGCAAAAATCATTTTATTTCATTAGACATAAGCATCTTTCAGTTTGGCAAGTTTTGCACTAAGCATTGAATGAAGCAGCTTTCTCTCATTGAGAGAGAAGGTTTTGAGCAGATTTGGGCAAGTTTGCAGTTCATTTGAACAGAAGTATTTGTGCATATAACTTCAAACACATTTAAACCTGTCTCACACCATTGCAAAAAAGATTTTATTTCAATAGACATAATCATCTTTCAGTTTGGCAAGTTTTGCACTAAACGTTGAATGAAGCAGCTTTCTCTCATTGAGAGAGAAGGTTTTGAGCAGATTTGGACAGAACAGAAGCACTATTTGAACAATTATTTGCAAAAAAACATTTTATATCATTAGACATAAGCATCTTTCAGTTTGGCAAGTTTTGCACTAAACATTGAATGAACCAGCTTTCCCTCATTGAGAGAGAAGGTTTTGAGCAGATTTGGGCTAGTTTGCAGTTCATTTGAACAGAAGCACTATTTGAACACTAGTGGTCTCAGGAACCTGTAAACTGACAATCTTGAGCATTCAAGCTCTAACATAAGATTTTGTGCTTATAACTTCAAACACAATTAAATCTGTCTCACTGCATTGCAAAAATCATTTTATTTCATTAGACATAAGCATCTTTCAGTTTGGCAAGTTTTGCACTAAACATTGAATGAAGCAGCTTTCTCTCATTGAGAGAGAAGGTTTTGAGCAGATTTGGGCTAGTTTGCAGTTCATTTGAACAGAAGCACTATTTGAACATTAGTGGTCTCAGAAACCTGTAAACTGACAATCTTGAGAATTGAAACTCTAACATAAGGTTTTGTGCATATAACTTCTAACACATTAAAAACTGTTTTACTGCATTGTAAAAAAAACATATTTCATAAGACATAAGCATCTTTCAGTTTGGCAAGTTTTGCACTAAACATTGAATGAAGCAGCTTTCTCTCATTGAGAGAGAAGGTTTTGAGCAGATTTGGGCTAGTTTGCAGTTCATTTGAACAGAAGTATTTGTGCATATAACTTCAAACACATTTAAACCTGTCTCACACCATTGCAAAAAAGATTTTATTTCAATAGACATAATCATCTTTCAGTTTGGCAAGTTTGGCACTAAACGTTGAATGAAGCAGCTTTCTCTCATTGAGAGAGAAGGTTTTGAGCAGATTTGGACAGAACAGAAGCACTATTTGAACAATTATTTGCAAAAAAACATTTAATATCATTAGACATAAGCATCTTTCAGTTTGGCAAGTTTTGCAATAAACATTGAATGAACCAGCTTTCCCTCATTGAGAGAGAAGGTTTTAAGCAGATTTGGGCTAGTTTGCAGTTCATTTGAACAGAAGCACTATTTGAACACTAGTGGTCTCAGGAACCTGTAAACTGACAATCTTGAGCATTCAAGCTCTAACATAAGATTTTGTGCTTATAACTTCAAACACAATTAAATCTGTCTCACTGCATTGCAAAAATCATTTTATTTCATTAGACATAAGCATCTTTCAGTTTGGCAAGTTTTGCACTAAACATTGAATGAAGCAGCTTTCTCTCATTGAGAGAGAAGGTTTTGAGCAGATTTGGGCTAGTTTGCAGTTCATTTGAACAGAAGCACTATTTAAACATTAGTGGTCTCAGAAACCTGTAAACTGACAATCTTGAGCATTGAAGCTCTAACATAAGATTTTGTGCATATAAATTCTAACACATTAAAAACTGTTTTACTGCACTGTAAAAAAAAACATTACATTTGTTAAGACATAAGCATCTTTCAGTTTGGCGAGTTTTGCACTAAACATTGAATGAAGCAGCTTTCTCTCATTGAGAGAGAAGGTTTTGAGCAGATTTGGGCTAGTTTGCAGTTCATTTGAACAGAAGCACTATTTGAACATTTGTGGTCTCAGAAACCTGTAAACTGACAATCTTGAGCATTGAAGCTCTAATATAAGATTTTGTGAATATAACTTCTAACACATTAAAAACTGACTCACTGCATTGCAAAAAACATTTTATTTCATTAGACATAAGCATTTTCAGTTTGGCAAGTTTTGCACTAAACATTGAATGTAGCAGCTTTCTCTCATTGAGAGAGAAGGTTTTGAGCAGATTTGGGCTAGTTTGCAGTTCATTTGAACCGAAGCACTATTTGAACGTTAGGGTCTCAGAAACATGTAAAGTGACAATCTTGAGCATTGAAGCTCTAAAACAAGATTTTGTGCATATAACTTCTAACACATTAGAAACTGTTTTACTGCATTGTAAAAAACAATATATTTGATAAGACATAAGCATCTTTCAGTTTGGCATGTTTTGCACTGAACATTGAATGAAGCAGCTTTCTCTCATTGAGAGAGAAGGTTTTAAGCAGATTTGGGCTAGTTTGCTGTTCATTTGAACAGAAGCACTATTTGAACATTAGTGGTCTCAGAAACTTGTAAACTGTCATTTTTGAGCATTGGAGCTCTAACATAAGTATTTGTGCATATAACTTCAAACACATTTAAACCTGTCTCACACCATTGCAAAAAAGATTTTATTTCAATAGACATAATCATCTTTCAGTTTGGCAAGTTTTGCACTAAACGTTGAATGAAGCAGCTTTCTCTCATTGAGAGAGAAGGTTTTGAGCAGATTTGGACAGAACAGAAGCACTATTTGAACAATTATTTGCAAAAAAACATTTTATATCATTAGACATAAGCATCTTTCAGTTTGGCAAGTTTTGCACTAAACATTGAATGAACCAGCTTTCCCTCATTGAGAGAGAAGGTTTTGAGCAGATTTGGGCTAGTTTGCAGTTCATTTGAACAGAAGCACTATTTGAACACTAGTGGTCTCAGGAACCTGTAAACTGACAATCTTGAGCATTCAAGCTCTAACATAAGATTTTGTGCTTATAACTTCAAACACAATTAAATCTGTCTCACTGCATTGCAAAAATCATTTTATTTCATTAGACATAAGCATCTTTCAGTTTGGCAAGTTTTGCACTAAACATTGAATGAAGCAGCTTTCTCTCATTGAGAGAGAAGGTTTTGAGCAGATTTGGGCTAGTTTGCAGTTCATTTGAACAGAAGCACTATTTGAACATTAGTGGTCTCAGAAACCTGTAAACTGACAATCTTGAGAATTGAAACTCTAACATAAGGTTTTGTGCATATAACTTCTAACACATTAAAAACTGTTTTACTGCATTGTAAAAAAAACATATTTCATAAGACATAAGCATCTTTCAGTTTGGCAAGTTTTGCACTAAACATTGAATGAAGCAGCTTTCTCTCATTGAGAGAGAAGGTTTTGAGCAGATTTGGGCTAGTTTGCAGTTCATTTGAACAGAAGTATTTGTGCATATAACTTCAAACACATTTAAACCTGTCTCACACCATTGCAAAAAAGATTTTATTTCAATAGACATAATCATCTTTCAGTTTGGCAAGTTTGGCACTAAACGTTGAATGAAGCAGCTTTCTCTCATTGAGAGAGAAGGTTTTGAGCAGATTTGGACAGAACAGAAGCACTATTTGAACAATTATTTGCAAAAAAACATTTAATATCATTAGACATAAGCATCTTTCAGTTTGGCAAGTTTTGCAATAAACATTGAATGAACCAGCTTTCCCTCATTGAGAGAGAAGGTTTTAAGCAGATTTGGGCTAGTTTGCAGTTCATTTGAACAGAAGCACTATTTGAACACTAGTGGTCTCAGGAACCTGTAAACTGACAATCTTGAGCATTCAAGCTCTAACATAAGATTTTGTGCTTATAACTTCAAACACAATTAAATCTGTCTCACTGCATTGCAAAAATCATTTTATTTCATTAGACATAAGCATCTTTCAGTTTGGCAAGTTTTGCACTAAACATTGAATGAAGCAGCTTTCTCTCATTGAGAGAGAAGGTTTTGAGCAGATTTGGGCTAGTTTGCAGTTCATTTGAACAGAAGCACTATTTAAACATTAGTGGTCTCAGAAACCTGTAAACTGACAATCTTGAGCATTGAAGCTCTAACATAAGATTTTGTGCATATAAATTCTAACACATTAAAAACTGTTTTACTGCACTGTAAAAAAAAACATTACATTTGTTAAGACATAAGCATCTTTCAGTTTGGCGAGTTTTGCACTAAACATTGAATGAAGCAGCTTTCTCTCATTGAGAGAGAAGGTTTTGAGCAGATTTGGGCTAGTTTGCAGTTCATTTGAACAGAAGCACTATTTGAACATTTGTGGTCTCAGAAACCTGTAAACTGACATTCTTGAGCATTGGAGCTCTAACATAAGTATTTGTGCATTTAACTTCAAACACATTTAAATCTGTCTCACTGCATTGTAAAAAAAACATTATATTTGATAAGACATAAGCATCTTTCAGTTTGGCAAGTTTTGCACTAAACATTGAATGAAGCAGCTTTCTCTCATTGGGAGAGAAGGTTTTAAGCAGATTTGGGCTAGTTTGCAGTTCATTTGAACAGAAGCACTATTTGAACATTAGTGGTCTCAGAAACCTGTAAACTGACAATCTTGAGAATTGAAACTCTAACATAAGGTTTTGTTCATATAACTTCTAACACATTAAAAACTGTTTTACTGCATTGTAAAAAAAACATTATATTTCATAAGACATAAGCATCTTTCAGTTTGGCAAGTTTTGCACTAAACATTGAATGAAGCAGCTTTCTCTCATTGAGAGAGAAGGTTTTGAGCAGATTTGGGCTAGTTTGCAGTTCATTTGAACAGAAGTATTTGTGCATATAACTTCAAACACATTTAAACCTGTCTCACACCATTGCAAAAAAGATTTTATTTCAATAGACATAATCATCTTTCAGTTTGGCAAGTTTTGCACTAAACGTTGAATGAAGCAGCTTTCTCTCATTGAGAGAGAAGGTTTTGAGCAGATTTGGACAGAACAGAAGCACTATTTGAACAATTATTTGCAAAAAAACATTTTATATCATTAGACATAAGCATCTTTCAGTTTGGCAAGTTTTGCACTAAACATTGAATGAACCAGCTTTCCCTCATTGAGAGAGAAGGTTTTGAGCAGATTTGGGCTAGTTTGCAGTTCATTTGAACAGAAGCACTATTTGAACACTAGTGGTCTCAGGAACCTGTAAACTGACAATCTTGAGCATTCAAGCTCTAACATAAGATGTTGTGCTTATAACTTCAAACACAATTAAATCTGTCTCACTGCATTGCAAAAATCATTTTATTTCATTAGACATAAGCATCTTTCAGTTTGGCAAGTTTTGCACTAAGCATTGAATGAAGCAGCTTTCTCTCATTGAGAGAGAAGGTTTTGAGCAGATTTGGGCAAGTTTGCAGTTCATTTGAACAGAAGTATTTGTGCATATAACTTCAAACACATTTAAACCTGTCTCACACCATTGCAAAAAAGATTTTATTTCAATAGACATAATCATCTTTCAGTTTGGCAAGTTTTGCACTAAACGTTGAATGAAGCAGCTTTCTCTCATTGAGAGAGAAGGTTTTGAGCAGATTTGGACAGAACAGAAGCACTATTTGAACAATTATTTGCAAAAAAACATTTTATATCATTAGACATAAGCATCTTTCAGTTTGGCAAGTTTTGCACTAAACATTGAATGAACCAGCTTTCCCTCATTGAGAGAGAAGGTTTTGAGCAGATTTGGGCTAGTTTGCAGTTCATTTGAACAGAAGCACTATTTGAACACTAGTGGTCTCAGGAACCTGTAAACTGACAATCTTGAGCATTCAAGCTCTAACATAAGATTTTGTGCTTATAACTTCAAACACAATTAAATCTGTCTCACTGCATTGCAAAAATCATTTTATTTCATTAGACATAAGCATCTTTCAGTTTGGCAAGTTTTGCACTAAACATTGAATGAAGCAGCTTTCT
This sequence comes from Carassius carassius, assembly GCF_963082965.1. Classification (NCBI taxonomy): domain Eukaryota; kingdom Metazoa; phylum Chordata; class Actinopteri; order Cypriniformes; family Cyprinidae; genus Carassius; species Carassius carassius. The sequence continues at coordinate 9,588,718 of NC_081769.1, forward strand.
CTCATTGAGAGAGAAGGTTTTGAGCAGATTTGGGCTAGTTTGCAGTTCATTTGAACAGAAGCACTATTTGAACATTAGTGGTCTCAGAAACCTGTAAACTGACAATCTTGAGAATTGAAACTCTAACATAAGGTTTTGTGCATATAACTTCTAACACATTAAAAACTGTTTTACTGCATTGTAAAAAAAACATATTTCATAAGACATAAGCATCTTTCAGTTTGGCAAGTTTTGCACTAAACATTGAATGAAGCAGCTTTCTCTCATTGAGAGAGAAGGTTTTGAGCAGATTTGGGCTAGTTTGCAGTTCATTTGAACAGAAGTATTTGTGCATATAACTTCAAACACATTTAAACCTGTCTCACACCATTGCAAAAAAGATTTTATTTCAATAGACATAATCATCTTTCAGTTTGGCAAGTTTTGCACTAAACGTTGAATGAAGCAGCTTTCTCTCATTGAGAGAGAAGGTTTTGAGCAGATTTGGACAGAACAGAAGCACTATTTGAACAATTATTTGCAAAAAAACATTTAATATCATTAGACATAAGCATCTTTCAGTTTGGCAAGTTTTGCAATAAACATTGAATGAACCAGCTTTCCCTCATTGAGAGAGAAGGTTTTAAGCAGATTTGGGCTAGTTTGCAGTTCATTTGAACAGAAGCACTATTTGAACACTAGTGGTCTCAGGAACCTGTAAACTGACAATCTTGAGCATTCAAGCTCTAACATAAGATTTTGTGCTTATAACTTCAAACACAATTAAATCTGTCTCACTGCATTGCAAAAATCATTTTATTTCATTAGACATAAGCATCTTTCAGTTTGGCAAGTTTTGCACTAAACATTGAATGAAGCAGCTTTCTCTCATTGAGAGAGAAGGTTTTGAGCAGATTTGGGCTAGTTTGCAGTTCATTTGAACAGAAGCACTATTTAAACATTAGTGGTCTCAGAAACCTGTAAACTGACAATCTTGAGCATTGAAGCTCTAACATAAGATTTTGTGCATATAAATTCTAACACATTAAAAACTGTTTTACTGCACTGTAAAAAAAAACATTACATTTGTTAAGACATAAGCATCTTTCAGTTTGGAGAGTTTTGCACTAAACATTGAATGAAGCAGCTTTCTCTCATTGAGAGAGAAGGTTTTGAGCAGATTTGGGCTAGTTTGCAGTTCATTTGAACAGAAGCACTATTTGAACATTTGTGGTCTCAGAAACCTGTAAACTGACAATCTTGAGCATTGAAGCTCTAATATAAGATTTTGTGAATATAACTTCTAACACATTAAAAACTGACTCACTGCATTGCAAAAAACATTTTATTTCATTAGACATAAGCATTTTCAGTTTGGCAAGTTTTGCACTAAACATTGAATGTAGCAGCTTTCTCTCATTGAGAGAGAAGGTTTTGAGCAGATTTGGGCTAGTTTGCAGTTCATTTGAACCGAAGCACTATTTGAACGTTAGGGTCTCAGAAACATGTAAAGTGACAATCTTGAGCATTGAAGCTCTAAAACAAGATTTTGTGCATATAACTTCTAACACATTAGAAACTGTTTTACTGCATTGTAAAAAACAATATATTTGATAAGACATAAGCATCTTTCAGTTTGGCATGTTTTGCACTGAACATTGAATGAAGCAGCTTTCTCTCATTGAGAGAGAAGGTTTTAAGCAGATTTGGGCTAGTTTGCTGTTCATTTGAACAGAAGCACTATTTGAACATTAGTGGTCTCAGAAACTTGTAAACTGTCATTTTTGAGCATTGGAGCTCTAACATAAGTATTTGTGCATATAACTTCAAACACATTTAAATCTGTCTCACTCCATTGCAAAAAAGATTTTATTTCAATAGACATAATCATCTTTCAGTTTGGCAAGTTTTGCACTAAACGTTGAATAAAGCAGCTTTCTCTCATTGAGAGAGAAGGTTTTGAGCAGATTTGGACAGAACAGAAGCACTATTTGAACAATTATTTGCAAAAAAACATTTTATATCATTAGACATAAGCATCTTTCAGTTTGGCAAGTTTTGCACTAAACATTGAATGAACCAGCTTTCCCTCATTGAGAGAGAAGGTTTTCAGCAGATTTGGGCTAGTTTGCAGTTCATTTGAACAGAAGTTCTATTTGAACACTAGTGGTCTCAGGAACCTGTAAACTGACAATCTTGAGCATTCAAGCTCTAACATAAGATTTTGTGCTTATAACTTCAAACACAATTAAATCTGTCTCACTGCATTGGAAAAATCATTTTATTTCATTAGACATAAGCATCTTTCAGTTTGGCAAGTTTTGCACTGAACATTGAATGAAGCAGCTTTCTCTCATTGAGAGAGAAGGTTTTGAGCAGATTTGGGCTAGTTTGCAGTTCATTTGAACAGAAGCACTATTTGAACATTAGTGGTCTCAGAAACCTGTAAACTGACAATCTTGAGCATTGAAGCTCTAACATAAGATTTTGTGCATATAATATCTAACACATTAAAAACTGTCTCACTGCATTGCAAAAAAAACACTTTATTTCATTAGACATAAGCATTTTTCAGTTTGGCAAGTTTTGCACTAAACATTGAATGTAGCACCTTTCTCTCATTGAGAGAGAAGGTTTTAAGCAGATTTGGGCTAGTTTGCTGTTCATTTGAACAGAAGCACTATTTGAACATTAGTGGTCTCAGAAACCTGTAAACTGACATTCTTGAGCATTGGAGCTCTAATATAAGATTTTGTGCATATAATATCTAACACATTAAAAACTGTCTCACTGCATTGCAGAAAAACATTTTATTTAATTAGACATAAGCATCTTTCAGTTTGGCAAGTTTTACACTAAACGTTGAATGCAGCAGCTTTCTCTCATTGAGAGAGAAGGTTTTAAGCAGATTTGGGCTAGTTTGCTGTTCATTTGAACAGAAGCACTATTTGAACATTAGTGGTCTCAGAAACTTGTAAGCTGACATTTTTGAGCATTGGAGCTCTAACATAAGATTTTGTGCATATAACTTCTAACACATTAAAAACTGACTCACTGCATTGCAAAAAACATTTTATTTCATTAGACATAATCATCTTTCAGTTTGGCAAGTTTTGCACTAAACATTGAATGAAGCAGCTTTCTCTCATTGAGAGAGAAGGTTTTGAGCAGATTTTGGCTAGTTTGCAGTTCATTTGAACAGAAGCACTATTTGAACACTAGTGGTCTCAAGAACCTGTAAACTGACAATCTTGAGCATTCAAGCTCTAACATAAGATTTTGTGCTTATAATTTCTAACACATTAAAAACTGTCTCACTGCATTGCAAAAAAAAAACATTTTATTTCATTAGACATAAGCATCTTTCAGTTTGGCAAGTTTTGCACTAAACATTGAATGTAGCACCTTTCTCTCATTGAGAGAGAAGGTTTTAAGCAGATTTGGGCTAGTTTGCTGTTCATTTGAACAGAAGCACTATTTGAACATTAGTGGTCTCAGAAACCTGTAAACTGACATTCTTCAGCATTGGAGCTCTAACATAAGTATTTGTGCATATAACTTCAAACACATTTAAATCTGTCTCACTGCATTGCAAAAATCATTTTATTTCATTAGACATAAGCATCTTTCAGTTTGGCAAGTTTTGCACTAAACATTGAATGAAGCAGCTTTCTCTCATTGAGAGAGAAGGTTTTAAACAGATTTGGGCTAGTTTGCAGTTTATTTGAACAGAAGCACTATTTGAACATTAGTGGTCTCAGAAACCTGTAAACTGACAATCTTGAGCATTGAAGCTCTAACATAAGATTTTGTGCATATAATATCTAACACATTAAAAACTGTCTCACTGCATTGCAAAAAAAAAAAACACTTTATTTCATTAGACATAAGCATCTTTCAGTTTGGCAAGTTTTGCACTAAACATTGAATGAAGCAGCTTTCTCTCATTGAGAGAGAAGGTTTTAAGCAGATTTGGGCTAGTTTGCTGTTTATTTGAACAGAAGCACTATTTGAACATTAGTGGTCTCAGAAACCTGTAAACTGACAATCTTGAGCATTGAAGCTCTAACATAAGATTTTGTGCATATACTATCTAACACATTAAAAACTGTCTCACTGCATTGCAAAAAAAAACTTTATTTCATTAGACATAAGCATCTTTCAGTTTGGCAAGTTTTGAACTAAACATTGAATGAAGCAGCTTTCTCTCATTGAGAGAGAAGGTTTTAAGCAGATTTGGGCTAGTTTGCTTTTCATTTGAACAGAAGCACTATTTGAACATTAGTGGTCTCAGAAACCTGTAAACTGACAATCTTGAGCACTGAAGCTCTAACATAACATTTTGTGCAGGTAACTTCTAACACATTAAAAACTGACTCACTGCATTGCAAACAACATTTTATATCATTAGACATAAGCATCTTTCAGTTTGGCAAGTTTTGCACTAAACATTGAATGTAGCACCTTTCTCTCATTGAGAGAGAAGGTTTTAAGCAGATTTGGGCTAGTTTGCAGTTCATTTGAACAGAAGCACTATTTGAACATTAGTGGTCTCAGAAACCTGTAAACTGACATTTTTGAGCATTGGAGCTCTAACATAAGTATTTGTGCATATAACTTCTAACACATTAAAAACTGACTCACTGCATTGCAAACAACATTTTATATCATTAGACATAAGCATCTTTCAGTTTGGCAAGTTTTGCACTAAACATTGAATGAAGCAGCTTTCTCTCATTGAGAGAGAAGGTTTTAAGCAGATTTGGGCTAGTTTGCAGTTTATTTGAACAGAAGCACTATTTGAACATTAGTGGTCTCAGAAACCTGTAAACTGACAATCTTGAGCATTGAAGCTCTAACATAAGATTTTGTGCATATAATATCTAACACATTAAAAACTGTCTCACTGCATTGCAAAAAAAACACTTTATTTCATTAGACATAAGCATTTTTCAGTTTGGCAAGTTTTGCACTAAACATTGAATGAAGCAGCTTTCTCTCATTGAGAGAGAAGGTTTTAAGCAGATTTGGGCTAGTTTGCAGTTTATTTGAACAGAAGCACTATTTGAACATTAGTGGTCTCAGAAACCTGTAAACTGACAATCTTGAGCATTGAAGCTCTAACATAAGATTTTGTGCATATCAGAGATGGGACCAAGTCACACATGTGCAAGTCTCAAGTAAGTCTCAAGTCTTAACCTTCAAGTCTCAAGTAAGTCCCAAGTATTTTTTTCTTGGGCAAGTCAAGTCAAGTCACAAGTTATGTCAAGTCAAGTCAAGTCAAGTCAAGTCCTGTAGTAAGTCAAGTCAAGTCCAAGTCAAGTCACCTTATTATTGTAATTTTACCTGCAGAATCTGATCTTAATAAAGTTAAAAGACAAGATATAAGTAACAGTAAATTAAAATAATTTGGATTTGCATTGTAAATACTCATGTTCAGTAAAATACATCATGGAATCAAACAAAATTGTAACTTCATAAAATTATTTATTTTTCACTTCTGCCAACAGAAATGTTTTACATTTTCAACATTGAGTCCATAAAACAAATAACAGCTAAACATCCAACAGACTCCTCTCTGAACACCCCCCTCTCTCTCTCTCTCTCAAACGACGTGACGTGACATGACATTCAGCCAAGGATGGTGACCCATACTCAGAATTCGTGCTCTGCATTTAACCCATCCGAAGTGCACACACACAGAGCAGTGAACACACACACACACTGTGAACACACACCCGGAGCAGTGGGCAGCCATTTATGCTGCGGCGCCCGGGGAGCAGTTGGGGGTTCGATGCCTTGCTCAAGGGCACCTAAGTCATGGTATTGAAGGTGGAGAGAGAACTTTACATGCACGCACCCACAATTCCTGCCGGCCCGAGACTCAAACTCACAACCCTTCGATTGCAAGTCCGACTCTCTAACCATTAGGCCACAACTTCCCCTCAAACACAGTTTACATACAACATTAAACTTTCTTACATTTCTCCTCTCTCTCTCTCTCTCTCAAGTTCAAGTTCAAGTTGCTTTATTGGCATGACATTTGAGTTACAGTATTGCCAAATTTAGCATTTAGATACAGAATAAAATATGATTACAATAAAATACAATAAAAATAGCAGCAGCAGATATTTCTAATATTAATAATAGTAATTATATACAATTAAGAATATCAAATAAAACAGTTGAATATAATAAATTATCCCTTTCGTATGGGGTGTATGGTGTATAAATATTTAGCAGCTATTGTGACTGCCGTCTCATTCTCTCCAAGTATATAGAGTAGTTTCTCCGAGTCATTTAGAGACAAGAATGAACGATTCAAAGCTTCAAACTGTGGAAAGAATGTTTCTCTTGTAGTGCTGTATTTGGGACAGACAAGAAGGAAGTGTTTCTCATCCTCTGTTTGATTCAGCTCACAGTGTTTGCACAGTCTCTCTTCTCTCGGTAGCCAGGATCTTTTATGTCTACTAATCTCTATTTTCAAATCATGATCACGGAGTCGATATTTTGAAAGGATTTGTCTTTCTTTTAATTGCTTTAGTGATAAGTAATTTGCCAGTTTTGTGGTTCTGTTTAGGGCCGAATAACACTGGAGTTTGGTTTGGAGCTCAAATTCATTTTTTCATTTTTCATCATAATTATACTTCAGATTTTTGTCAATTAGTTTCTGAATGTTGGGGTTGTGATTGGAGTCAGACTCAGTTTGGGTTTCCTTCATCAGGTGAAGCACGAGTGTGTCTCTCTCTCTCTCTCTCTCTCTCTCTCTCACACACACACACACACACACACACACACAATCTCTCTCTCAGAGTACATCCGTAAGTCATTACCTCTATTACAAGGTATTGCACTTGCAAAATATAAGATTCGAGAGTCTTGTCTGCAAGCCGAGCACGATGTGGCCTATCCCACCATGTATGCGCCACCGGTATGCGCGCTCATAATGGAAGCAACGCAGTCGCTACGCGCACGCGGTGAGACACGCTCAACGCCTCAGGGGCGCAACTGTCAGAGCGCTTTGGAAACAAGGAGAAAGCGGCGCAACTAGCGATTTCCACGCATTTTAGGCGCGAATTATTGACGACAAAAGCGATGACCCTCGGTACCCCTCAAGCTGAGATGTTGATGTGATGTGATATCTGATCTAAGTGGCCGTGGTCTGCGTAAGGTAGAGAGGGCATGACTGATGATAGTGTCCTGGTCCAGTCATGACAACGCGATTCTCAGCCTGCGCTCCAGCTGAGTAATCAATTTTATTTAAAAAAAATTTTTTTTATATATTTTATATTCAAACTGAAAACATAATGTGATTAACACTCAAGTCATTCAAGTCATCGTGTCTCAAGTCAAGTCAAGTCCCGAGTCTTTAACTTCCAAGTCCGAGTCAAGTCTCAAGTATTTTATTTTTTGTCAAGTCAAGTCACAAGTCATAAAAATAGCGACTCGAGTCGACTCGAGTCCAAGTCACCAAGTCACAAGTCCCCATGTCTGGTGCATATACTATCTAACACATTAAAAACTGTCTCACTGCATTGCAAAAAAACACTTTATTTCATTAGACATAAGCATCTTTCAGTTTGGGAAGTTTTGCACTAAACATTGAATGAAGCAGCTTTCTCTCATTGAGAGAGAAGGTTTTAAGCAGATTTGGGGTAGTTTGCTGTTCATTTGAACAGAAGCACTATTTGAACATTAGTGGTTTTAGAAACCTGTAAACTGACAATCTTGAGCACTGAAGCTCTAACATAACATTTTGTGCATGTAACTTCTAACACATTAAAAATTGTTTTACTGCATTGTAAAAAAAACATTATATTTAATAAGACATAAGCATCTTTCAGTTTGGCAAGTTTTGCACTGAACATTGAATGAAGCAGCTTTCTCTCATTGAGAGAGAAGGTTTTAAGCAGATTTGGGCTAGTTTGCAGTTCATTTGAACAGAAGCACTATTTGAACATTAGTGGTCTCAGAAACCTGTAAACTGACAATCTTGAGCACTGAAGCTCTAATATAAGATTTTGTGCATATAACTTCTAACACATTAAAAACTGACTCACTGCATTGCAAACAACATTTTATATCATTAGACATAAGCATCTTTCAGTTTGGCAAGTTTTGCACTAAACATTGAATGTAGCACCTTTCTCTCATTGAGAGAGAAGGTTTTAAGCAGATTTGGGCTAGTTTGCAGTTCATTTGAACAGAAGCACTATTTGAACATTAGTGGTCTCAGAAACCTGTAAACTGACATTTTTGAGCATTGGAGCTCTAACATAAGTATTTGTGCATATAACTTCTAACACATTAAAAACTGACTCACTGCATTGCAAACAACATTTTATATCATTAGACATAAGCATCTTTCAGTTTGGCAAGTTTTGCACTAAACATTGAATAAAGCAGCTTTCTCTCATTGAGAGAGAAGGTTTTAAGCAGATTTTGGGCTAGTTTGCAGTTTATTTGCACAGAAGCACTATTTGAACATTAGTGGTCTCAGAAACCTGTAAACTGACAATCTTGAGCATTGAAGCTCTAACATAAGATTTTGTGCATATAATATCTAACACATTAAAAACTGTCTCACTGCATTGCAAAAAAAAAACACTTTATTTCATTAGACATAAGCATCTTTCAGTTTGGCAAGTTTTGCACTAAACATTGAATGAAGCAGCTTTCCTTCATTGAGAGAGAAGGTTTTAAGCAGATTTGGGCTAGTTTGCAGTTCATTTGAACAGAAGACCTATTTGAACATTAGTGGTCTCAGAAACCTGTAAACTGACATTCTTGAGCATTGGAGCTCTAACATAAGATTTTGTGCATATAACTTCAAACACATTTAAATCTGTCTCACTGCATTGCAAAAATCATTTTATTTCATTAGACATAAGCATCTTTCAGGTTGGCAAGTTTTGCACTAAACATTGAATGAAGCAGCTTTCTCTCATTGAGAGAGAAGGTTTTAAGCAGATTTGGGCTAGTTTGCAGTTCATTTGAACAGAAGCACTATTTGAACATTAGTGGTCTCAGAAACCTGTAAACTTACAATCTTGAGCACTGAAGCTCTAACATAAGATTTTGTGCATATAACTTCTAACACATTAAAAACCGACTCACTGCATTGCAAACAATATTTTATATCATTAGACATAAGCATCTTTCAGTTTGGCAAGTTTTGCACTAAACATTGAATGAAGCAGCTTTCTCTCATTGAGAGAGAAGGTTTTAAGCAGATTTTGGATAGTTCGCAGTTCATTTGAACAGAAGCACTATTTGAACATTAGTGGTCTCAGAAACCTGTAAACTGACAATCTTGAGCACTGAAGCTCTAACATAAGATTTTGTGCATGTAACTTCTAACACATTAAAAACTGTTTTACTGCATTGTAAAAAAACATTATATTTGATAAGACATAAGCATCTTTCAGTTTGGCAAGTTTTGCACTGAACATTAAATGAAGCAGCTTTCTCTCATTGAGAGAGAAGATTTTAAGCAGATTTGGGCTAGTTTGCAGTTCATTTGAACAGAAGCACTATTTGAACATTAGTGGTCTCAGAAACCTGTAAACTGACAATCTTGAGCACTGAAGCTCTAACATAAGTTTGTGCATATAACTTCAAACACATTTAAATCTGTCTCACTGCATTGCAAAAAACATTTTATTTCATTAGACATAAGCATCTTTCAGTTTGGCAAGTTTTGCACTAAACATTGAATGAAGCAGCTTTCTCTCATTGAGAGAGAAGGTTTTAAGCAGATTTGGGCTAGTTTGCAGTTTATTTGAACAGAAGCACTATTTGAACATTAGTGGTCTCAGAAACCTGTAAACTGACAATCTTGAGCATTGAAGCTCTAACATAAGATTTTGTGCATATAATATCTAACACATTAAAAACTGTCTCACTGCATTGCAAAAAAAAAACACTTTATTTCATTAGACATAAGCATGTTTCAGTTTGGCAAGTTTTGCACTAAACATTGAATGAAGCAGCTTTCTCTCATTGAGAGAGATGGTTTTAAGCAGATTTGGGCTAGTTTGCTGTTCATTTGAACAGAAGCACTATTTGAACATTAGTGGTCTCAGAAACCTGTAAACTGACAATCTTGAGCATTGAAGCTCTAACTTAAGATTTTGTGCATGTAACTTCTAACACATTAAAAACTGTTTTACTGCATTGTAAAAAAAACATTATATTTGATAAGACATAAGCATCTTTCAGTTTGGCAAGTTTTGCACTGAACATTGAATGAAGCAGCTTTCTCTCATTGAGATAGAAGGTTTTAAGCAGATTTGGGCTAGTTTGCTGTTCATTTGAACAGAAGCACTATTTGAGTATTAGTGGTCTCTGAAACCTGTAAACTGACATTCTTGAGCATTGGAGCTCTAACATAAGTATTTGTGCATATAACTTCAAACACATTTAAATCTGTCTCACTGCATTGCAAAAATAATTTTATTTCATTAGACATAAGCATCTTTCAGGTTTGCAAGTTTTGCACTAAACATTGAATGAAGCAGCTTTCTCTCATTGAGAGAGAAGGTTTTAAGCAGATTTGGGCTAGATTGCAGTTCATTTGAACAGAAGCACTATTTGAACATAAGTGGTCTCAGAAACCTGTAAACTGACAATCTTGAGCACTGAAGCTCTAAAATAAGATTTTGTGCATATAACTTCTAACACATTTAAAACTGACTCAATGCATTGCAAACAACATTTTATATCATTAGACTTAAGCATCTTTCAGTTTGGCAAGTTTTGCACTAAACATTGAATGAAGCAGCTTTCTCTCATTGAGAGAGAAGGTTTTGAGCAGATTTGGGCTAGTTTGCAGTTCATTTGAACAGAAGCATTATTTGAACATTAGTGGTCTCAGAAACCTGTAAACTGACAATCTTGAGCACTGAAGCTCTAACATAAGATTTTGTGCATATAACTTCTAACACATTAAAAACTGTTTTACTGCATTGTAAAAAAAACATTATATTTGATAAGACATAAGCATCTTTCAGTTTGGCAAGTTTTGCACTGAACATTGAATGAAGCAGCTTTCTCTCATTGAGAGAGAAGGTTTTAAGCAGATTTGGGCTAGTTTGCAGTTCATTTGAACAGAAGCACTATTTGAACATTAGTGGTCTCAAAAAACCTGTAAACTGACATTTTTGAGCATTGGAGCTCTAACATAAGATTTTGTGCATATAAATTCTAACACATTAAAATCTGTCTCACTGCATTACAAAAATCATTTTATTTCATTAGACATAAGCATCTTTCAGTTTGGCAAGTTTTGCACTAAACATTGAATAAAGCAGCTTTCTCTCATTGAGAGAGAAGGTTTTAAGCAGATTTGGGCTAGTTTGCAGTTATTTGAACAGAAGCACTATTTGAACATTAGTGGTCGCAGAAACCTGTAAACTGACAATCTTGAGCACTGAAGCTCTAACATAAGATTTTGTGCATGTAACTTCTAACACATTAAAAACTGTTTTACTGCATTGTAAAAAAACATTATATTTGATAAGACATAAGCATCTTTCAGTTTGGCAAGTTTTGCACTGAACATTGAATGAAGCAGCTTTCTCTCATTGAGAGAGAATATTTTAAGCAGATTTGGGCTAGTTTGCAGTTCATTTGAACAGAAGCACTATTTGAACATTAGTGTGACGCTAACAATGGAGGACAGGAGGCAGATGCAAGTAAAGGTAGTTTATTGACAGGAGTAGTGATGGATGAATGCTGGTGAGTGACGCAGGAACCACGATGGCAGCACAGACAGGTGGGTAGGTGGTTTGAGTGCGTTGGTAGCGATGGCGGTGATGGTAGATCGGTGATCGGCGGTGATAATCCGTGAATGACTGTGAATTTCCAATGAAGACTGAAGCGGGACACTGAGCAAAGACAGGAACACAGGAGCACGAACAGACATCGACACGAGGACCTCAAACAACGATCTGACAAACAGGAGACGAAAGACAGGGCGTTAAATAGGCGGTTGGAATGAGATGCACCTGCCGCTGATCAGGCGATCAGTGGCCACACCCACATAAACCAATCAACATGACATAACATGATTACAGCTGGAGACGGTGCATTCACGAACCGTGACAGTACCCCTCCTCCTAAGGACGCCTCCTGGCATCCCCAGAATCTCTTACCTGTCGATTGTCATCATCGATAAGGGAGTGATCCAGGATGTCCCTAGCAGGTACCCAACTTCTCTCCTCCGGACCGTAACCCTCCCAGTCCACCAAGTACTGAAATCCGCGTCCCCTCCTTCTAGAGTCCAGAATACGATTTACCAAGTAGGTGGTCTCCCCATCTACGAGACGCGGCGGGGGAGGGACCGGGGTAGGCGGATTAATGGGAGAATGAAATACGGGCTTAATTTTGGACACATGAAAGGCGGGATGAATTCTCCTGTACGTAGGAGGGAGTTTAAGGCGGACTGCCACCGGACTAATGATTTTGGTGACAGTAAACGGGCCAATAAATTTGGGAGCCAATTTATTAGATACGGACCAGAGAGGAATATTCTTGGTTGAAAGCCACACCTTTTGACCCACGACGTATACGGGAGGCCTAGACCGGTGGCGATCGGCCTTGGCCTTGGCCTTGGTGCGCGCCCCCACTTGGAGTAGAGTCTCACGGGCTCTGGTCCAAGTGCGGTGGCACCTCTGGACGAAGGCGTGAGCGGAGGGGACCGCAACTTCGGATTCCATACTGGGAAAAATAGGTGGCTGGTAACCTACACTACACTCAAAAGGAGATAGGCCCGTAGCTGATACTGGTAAGGTATTGTGGGCGTACTCCACCATAGACAATTGTTGGCTCCAGGAGGAAGGATTCTTGGAGACCAAACATCGCAACACCCTTTCCAAATCTTGGTTGGCTCTCTCGGTTTGACCATTGCTCTGGGGGTGAAACCCTGAGGAAAGACTTACAGTCGCTCCCAGTAGTCTACAGAATTCTTGCCAAAATTTAGCCACAAATTGGGGTCCCCTGTCGGAAACCACGTCTATCGGGAGGCCATGTAAACGAAAGACGTGGTCTACGACGGTCAACGCTGTCTCCTTGGCTGAGGGTAATTTGGGCAAGGGAATAAAGTGGGCCGCCTTCGAGAACCGGTCCACCACGGTTAAAACTACCGTGTTGCCCTGGGAGGGCGGGAGGGCGGTAATAAAATCTAGAGCGATGTGGGACCAGGGTCTCGAAGGAACCGGCAGCGGTTGGAGTAGCCCATCAGGGGGCCGATTGGATGTCTTACCAGTGGCACAAACCGAGCAAGCCAAAACAAAACTGTGAATGTCGCGAGCCATAAGTGGCCACCAGAATCGTTGCTTGACTAAAAATCTAGTACGGTTAACCCCTGGATGGCAAGCTACATTCGAGCAATGTCCCCACTGGATAACGTTGGACCTTAACCTCTCTGGCACAAATAAACGGTTCGGTGGACACCCGGGCGGAGGCGTTACCCCTTCTAAGGCCGTTCTGACCTTCGATTTCGATCTCCCATGTGAGAGTGGAGACCACTAATGTCTCAGGAAAAATACACTCGGGAGTGGACGGGCGTTCGGAATGGTCAAAAATACGCGACAAAGAATCGGGTTTGATATTCTTGGAACCCGGGCGGTACGAGATAGTAAAGTCAAAACGTCCGAAAAAAAGTGCCCACCGAGCCTGCCTGGAGTTCAACCTCTTGGCGGTGCTAATGTACTCTAAATTCTTGTGGTCAGTCCATACTATAAAAGGAACCCCCGATCCCTCTAACCAGTGTCGCCATTCCTCCAATGCCATCTTAACTGCCAACAATTCTCGGTTACCAATATCGTAATTTCGTTCTGCCGGAGATAAACGATATGAAAAATACGCGCAAGGGTGGACCTTGTCGTCTAAGGGAGAACGTTGCGATAACACCGCTCCTACCCCCACCTCTGATGCGTCGACCTCCACCACGAACTGACGTGTAGGGTCAGGGGTAATCAGAATAGGGGCTGAAATGAAACGGCTCTTCAGTTTGGCGAACACAGCCTGAGCTGTGTCCGACCACCTGAACGCAGTCTTGGCGGAGGTCAAGGCGGTCAGAGGTGCGGCTAGTTGGCTGAAGTTGCGAATAAAACGCCGGTAGAAGTTAGCGAACCCCAGAAACCTCTGTAGAGCCTTACGGGAATCTGGGCTTTTGGGCATTCTACCACAGCCTTAACCTTCTCGGGATCCATGCGTATTCCTTCAGTCGACACGATATACCCCAAAAATGGAATTGACTGTGCATGAAATTCGCATTTCTCCGCCTTGACAAAAAGCCCATTCTCTAGCAACCTCTGAAGTACTCGTTGGACGTGCTGCACATGTTCCTGGAGAGAAGAGGAAAAAATCAATATGTCGTCCAGGTAGACATAAATGAACTGATCGATCATATCTCGCAGCACGTCGTTGACGAGTGCCTGGAAGACCGCTGGGGAGTTGGAGAGCCCAAAGGGCATAACCAAGTATTCAAAGTGCCCTCTGGGGGTGTTAAAAGCGGTCTTCCATTCATCCCCCTCCCTGATCCGAACCAAATGATGCGCATTGCGTAAGTCCAGTTTTGTGAAAATTGACGCTCCCTGCAACCTCTCGAAGGCCGAAGACATCAACGGCAAAGGATAAGTATTCTTTACCGTGATGTTGTTCAGTCCCCGGTAATCAATACAAGGTCGCAGAGATCCATCCTTCTTTCCCACAAAAAAGAACCCCGCCCCCGCAGGAGAAGAGGAAGGGCGGATGAATTTGGAAGCTAGAGAATCAGAAATATATTTCTCCATAGCCTCCCTCTCTGGAACAGAAAGTGAATAGAGTTTGCCCTTAGGCGGAGACTTACCTGATAGTAAATCTATGGGCCTGGCCTTTTACCGGACAGGCGTGGGCTTGATGTCCGGCTCCCCCGCAGTAAAGGCAAAGGCCCAGGGACCTCCGCCTCTCCTTCTCCTCCCGGGAAAGCTGAGCTCGCCCTACCTGCATGGGCTCGTGATCGTAGACGGGGCTGGCCACATCCCCGCCGCTGAACCGCACATCTGCCGGTCCCCTGGATGGGGTGTTGAGTAGCCCCCTCCTCTCCATCCGTGCCAGACGTGCGTCGACCCGCCTCCTCGTTCCAATGGCACTCCGCCGCCAGGGTCCGGAACTCGATGGAGTAGTCCGAGACGGATCTCTCGTGCTGGCGTAACTCCGCCAGCCTCCTGGCCGCCTCCCGTCCTGCGGCGGCCCGATCAAAGACCCGTCTCATCTCGGCGGAGAGCGCCTGGAACGAGGCGCAGCATGGGTCCTGGTTCTCCCACACCGCTGTTCCCCACAATGCCGCCCTCCCAGAGAGCAGGGTCAGGACGAAGGCCACCTTGGCCCTCTCACTGGCGAACGTTCTAGGCTAGAGGGCAAAATGCATATCACAACGGTTAAGGAAAGCTCTACAATAGTCGGGTTCACCTGAGTACGCTTCCGGAATCGGGAGGCGTGGTTCCGGCTGGGAGGGGGCCTCCGATGGTGCTGGTGGAACAGGCGGTGTGAGTGGCACAGTGGGAGCTCGTAATAGCTGGAACTGTTGGGTGAGCTCGGACACCTGCGTCACTAAAGCCTGAACCGCGCGACCAGTGTCGTTAAGAGTCCGCTCCTGGGAGTCCATCCTCCGAACACTGGCGCTGAGGAAAGCTTCGAGGGAGGAGGGTTGATTACTCGCTGCCTCCATGTTGGGTCAGATCGTTCTGTGACGCTAACAATGGAGGACAGGAGGCAGATGCAAGTAAAGGTAGTTTATTGACAGGAGTAGTGATGGATGAATGCTGGTGAGTGACGCAGGAACCACGATGGCAGCACAGACAGGTGGGTAGGTGGTTTGAGTGCGTTGGTAGCGATGGCGGTGATGGTAGATCGGTGATCGGCGGTGATAATCCGTGAATGACTGTGAATATCCAATGAAGACTGAAGCGGGACACTGAGCAAAGACAGGAACACAGGAGCACGAACAGACATCGACACGAGGACCTCAAACAACGATCTGACAAACAGGAGACGAAAGACAGGGCGTTAAATAGGCGGTTGGAATGAGATGCACCTGCCTCTGATCAGGCGATCAGTGGCCACACCCACATAAACCAATCAACATGACATAACATGATTACAGCTGGAGACGGTGCATTCACGAACCATGACAATTAGTGGTCTCAGAAACCTGTAAACTGACAATCTTGAGCACTGAAGCTCTAACATAAGAAATTGTGCATATAACTTCAAAAACATTTAAATCTGTCTCACTGCATTGCAAAAAACATTTTATTTCATTAGACATAAGCATCTTTCAGTTTGGCAAGTTTTGCACTAAACATTGAATGAAGCAGCTTTCTCTCATTGAGAGAGAAGGTTTTAAGCAGATTTGGGCTAGTTTGCAGTTCATTTGAACAGAAGCACTATTTGAACATTAGTGGTCTCAGAAACCTGTAAACTGACAATCTTGAGCATTGAAGCTCTAACATAAGATTTTGTGCATATAATATCTAACACATTAAAAACTGTCTCACTGCATTGCAAAAAAAACACTTTATGTCATTAGACATAAGCATCTTTCAGTTTGGCAAGTTTTGCACTGAACATTGAATGAAGCAGCTTTCTCTCATTGAGAGAGAAGGTTTTAAGCAGATTTGGGCTAGTTTGCGGATTTGAACAGAAGCACTATTTGAACATTAGTGGTTTCAGAAACCTCTAAACTGACAATCTTGAGCACTGAAGCTCTAACATAAGATTTTGTGCATATAACTTCTAACACATTAAAAACTGTCTCACTGCATTGCAAAAAAACATTTTATTTCATTAGACATAAGCATCTTTCAGTTTCGCAAGTTTTGCACTAAACATTGAATGAAGCAGCTTTCATTGAGAGAGAAGGTTTTAAGCAGATTTGGGCTAGTTTGCAGTTCATTTGAACAGAAGCACTATTTGAACATTAGTGGTCTCAGAAACCTGTAAACTGACATTTTTGAGCATTGGAGCTCTAACATAAGATTTTGTGCATATAAATTCTAACACATTAAAATCTGTCTCACTGCATTGCAAAAATCATTTTATTTCATTAGACATAAGCATCTTTCAGTTTGGCCAGTTTTGCACTAAACATTGAATGAAGCAGCTTTCTCTCATTGAGAGAGAAGGTTTTAAGCAGATTTGGGCTAGTTTGCAGTTATTTGAACAGAAGCACTATTTGAACATTAGTGGTCTCAGAAACCTGTAAACTGACAATCTTGAGCATTGAAGCTCTAACATAAGATTTTGTGCATATAACTTCTAACACATTAAAAACTGTTTTACTGCATTGTAAAAAAACATTATATTTGATAAGACATAAGCATCTTTCAGTTTGGCAAGTTTTGCACTAAACATTGAATGAAGCAGCTTTCTCTCATTGAGAGAGAAGGTTTTGAGCAGATTTGGGCTAGTTTGCAGTTAATTTGAACAGAAGCACTATTTGAACATTAGTGGTCGCAGAAACCTGTAAACTGACAATCTTGAGCACTGAAGCTCTAACATAAGTATTTGTGCATATAACTTCAAACACATTTACATCTGTCTCACTGCATTGCAAAAATCATTTTATTTCATTAGACATAAGCATCTTTCAGTTTGGCAAGTTTTGCACTGAACATTGAATGAAGCAGCTTTCTCTCATTGAGAGAGAAGGTTTTAAGCAGATTTGGGCTAGTTTGCAGTTCATTTGAACAGAAGCACTATTTGAACATTAGTGGTCTCAGAAACCTGTAAACTGACAATCTTGAGCACTGAAGCTCTAACATAAGTAATTGTGCATATAACTTCAAAAACATTTAAATCTGTCTCACTGCATTGCAAAAAACATTTTATTTTATTAGACATAAGCATCTTTCAGTTTGGCAAGTTTTGCACTAAACATTGAATGAAGCAGCTTTCTCTCATTGAGAGAGAAGGTTTTAAGCAGATTTGGGCTAGTTTGCAGTTCATTTGAACAGAAGCACTATTTGAACATTAGTGGTCTCAGAAACCTGTAAACTGACATTTTTGAGCATTGGAGCTCTAACATAAGTATTTGTGCATATAACTTCTAACACATCAAAAACTGACTCACTGCATTGCAAACAACATTTTATATCATTAGACATAAGCATCTTTCAGATTGGCAAGTTTTGCACTAAACATTGAATGAAGCAGCTTTCTCTCATTGAGAGAGAAGGTTTTAAGCAGATTTGGGCTAGTTCGCAGTTCATTTGAACAGAAGCACTATTTGAACATTAGTGGTCTCAGAAACCTGTAAACTAACAATCTTGAGCATTGAAGCTCAACATAAGATTTTGTGCATATAACTTCTAACACATTAAAAAACTGTTTTACTGCATTGTAAAAAAAAAACATTATATTTGATAAGACATAATCATCTTTCAGTTTGGCAAGTTTTGCACTAAACATTGAATGTAGCAGCTTTCTCTCATTGAGAGAGAAGGTTTTAAGCAGATTTGGGCTAGTTTGCTGTTCATTTGAACAGAAGCACTATTTGAACATTAGTGGTCTCATAAACCTGTAAACTGACAATCTTGAGCATTGAAGCTCTAACATAAGATTTTGTGCATATAATATCTAACACATTAAAAACTGTCTCACTGCATTGCAAAAAAAACATTTTATTTCATTAGACATAAGCATCTTTCAGTTTGGCAAGTTTTGCTCTAAACATTGAATGAAGCAGCTTTCTCTCATTGAGAGAGAAGGTTTTAAGCAGATTTGGGCTAGTTTGCTGTTCATTTGAACAGAAGCACTATTTGAGCATTAGTGGTCTCCGAAACCTGTAAACTGACATTCTTGAGCATTGGAGCTCTAACATAAGTATTTATGCATATAACTTCAAACACATTTAAATCTGTCTCACTGCATTGCAAAAATCATTTTATTTCATTAGACATAAGCATCTTTCAGGTTGGCAAGTTTTGCACTAAACATTGAATGAAGCAGCTTTCTCTCATTGAGAGAGAAGGTTTTAAGCAGATTTGGGCTAGTTTGCAGTTCATTTGAAAAGAAGCACTATTTGAACATTAGTGGTCTCAGAAACCTGTAAACTGACAATCTTGAGCACTGAAGCTCTAAAATAAGATTTTGTGCATATAACTTCTAACACATTAAAAACTGACTCACTGCATTGCAAACAACATTTTATATCATTAGACTTAAGCATCTTTCAGTTTGGCAAGTTTTGCACTAAACATTGAATGAAGCAGCTTTCTCTCATTGAGAGAGAAGGTTTTGAGCAGATTTGGGCTAGTTTGCAGTTCATTTGAACAGAAGCACTATTTGAACATTAGTGGTCTCAGAAACCTGTAAACTGACAATCTTGAGCACTGAAGCTCTAACATAAGATTTTGTGCATATAACTTCTAACACATTAACAACTGTTTTACTGCATTGTAAAAAAACATTATATTTGATAAGACATAAGCATCTTTCAGTTTGGCAAGTTTTGCACTGAACATTGAATGAAGCAGCTTTCTCTCATTGAGAGAGAAGGTTCTCTTACGAGAGCTCTCTCGTACTGCGTCTTAGCTAAGACGCTACAGGAAAAGTCTCTTTTCACGAAATACTGAAGCAAAAAATTATCCTTAATTTTGTATTTTTGTAAAGCGCATTTGCAGCAGTACACAGCCATAGGCGAGACGGCTCGCTCGCTCATTGGCTTGTTCTGGGGCAACTGAACAGCCTATCGAGCGCAGGCTGATGCAACATCAGACCAATAAGGGCGCTTCGCGCCCTTCTTGCCACTTCCCTCCGAAACGGGTGTGGCCCAACCTATAAAAGGAGCTCGAAAAGGCTGACTCACCTGATTTTTCATCTCTTCAGCGAAGCTCACGCATCGCTGGATCACGAGGAAGCAAGCGCCGTCTGGAAGAGCATATCAGCAGGACGAGCCATCCTGAAGCCGCTGGCACCGCCGCCTTCTACTGCCGTTCCTGCTGCGCTATCCGGCGCCCATATCCTTTATAATCCTTGTTCTGTGATATTCTGTGTGTGTGTTCGCCCTGCGACGCACATTCACAAAAGAGCTGCGTCTTTTTAAAGATGCCTTCGTGCGGCTCGTGCAGAACCCCACTCAGCGAAGGAGATCGTCATGTCATCTGCGTCTCCTGTCTGGGTGAAGACCATGCAGCGCTCGCGCTCGCTGATGGCGGATGTCCTCATTGCGAGTTGATGCCTATGGTGACTCTGAGGACTCGCCTGGCATCCTTCTCGAAGCCTGCATCATCCGCTTCGCCGGTCTCCCCTGCATCGCTTCCCGATGCTCAGCGTCCGCTGCTTGCCGACGCGTCATCGGAGGAAGTGGATCTCAGGCCCGCTTCGGAGGAAGAAGACACGTGCTCTCTGCTTGCTTCGGGCAGTGAGGGTTGGGCGAGCTCCGTGGATCTCGCGCCCGCTGCTCAGAGGCCCAGCAGACGGGGGGATATCGATAAGGAGCTGATGCGTGTACTCTCGTTGGCCGCGGCGAGCCTCGGCCTCGAGTGGTCTGCACCAGCGCCCCCTTCACGTTCCCGGCTGGATGGTAGCTATCTTCCGGATGAGCGCTCTTCCTCAAGCTCAAAACACGGCCCTTTTCTTCCTGAGCTTCACGAAGAAGTGGCGAAGGCTTGGGACGCTCCATTCTCGGCGAGAATCCGCTCATCTGTTTCGTCAGCATTCTCCACACTGGACGGTGCTAAGAACAGAGGCTACCTGTCACTTCCGCCGGTGGAACAGGCTATAGCAGCGCACCTTTGCCCGCCCTCTGCTGGACGGCGGACTAAGGCGGCGTTGCCATCCAAAGCCTGCCGCATGACGTCATCGCTGCTCGCACGGATATTCTCTGCTGCTGGGCAGGCTGCGTCTGCGTTACACACCATGGCGACGCTACAGATTTTCCAGGGCGATCTTCTCCGCAAGCTGGATGAGATGGGACCTGAAGCGATCTGTCTCGCGGATCTGAGGAGTGCTTCGGATCTCTCCCTCCGCGCTACTAAGTCCGCTGCACAGGCCATGGGACGGGTTATGGCTTCCGCTACGATGGCTGAGAGGCATTTGTGGCTGACGCTTTCTGACATCAAGGAGTCTGAGCGCGCTGCGTTTCTTGACGCTCCGCTAACTCCTGCGGCCTCTTTGGATCTTCCGTCAACGAGTTTGTGGAGAGATTCGCCGAGGACCAGAAAGCTTCACAGGCGTTCAAGCACTTCTTGCCGAAGCGCTCCAGTTCTGCAGCTAGCCGCCCTAGACCGGCCCCACAGAGCTCTCAGTCACGCCCACCGCCTCCTGCTGCGCCATCACGACAGCGTCAGCAACGCAGCTCGGGACCCCGTTCTCGCTCTTCGAGCCGTCGCCCCGCGCCGCGGGAGCCGCGGCAGAGGATTGCGGTGAAGCCAAAAGCCCCGAAAGCATCTTAGCACTGCTGGGAAAGCGCCGGTGTTCGAGTTCCGCTGCGGCCGAGCTCTCACCCAAGCGCGCCGCTGTTGCAGTTCCAAGAGTTGCGACTGCCTCAGTGTCTTCTGCAATGCGCAAGCCTGCACGAGTGCCCGCTTGCCTGCACACAAAAGCCGTTATCACGGCTACCCAGATGTTTCACAAAAACAGTGTTTTTTCTGGTGTTCCGGCCACGGCCGATGGTGCTATAAATGTTGTGACGATGCCCACTCCTCAGTGCCCATCTCCACATGTAAGCACAGCCCTACACATAGGGCCTGCGCCCATAATGTCGACTCAAGTCGGTCGCGCACACTACATAGTAAACATGCCCACCCCTCAGTGCCCACAATTACTATGTCACACGCGTCATGTGGTTTCTGTAAAAACGAAACCCGTGCACGCTCGTCCGGCCACGGCCGATGGTGCTTTAAATGCAGTGACGATGCCCACTACCCAGTGCCCATCCCCGCATGTAAGCACAGCCCTGCACACAGGGCTGGCGCACATAAGATCGACAGATCGGTCGAGCGCGCTGCATAGTAAACGTGCCCACTTCCCAGTGCCCACATACACTATGTCACTTACGGCGCGGGGCTTCTGTAAAAACGAGGCCCGTGCACGTACATTCTGCACAGGCAGACGGCGAGTTGGAAGTGGTAAAAGTGCACACATGCAGCCCACGGTTAATCGCAGATATATTGAGTCCCACGGGACCCGCTCAGCCTCCCTCCAGTCGGTTAAGTGCCAGAACGGGGTCGAGGATGAGCGATCTGCCCGCTGTGATCAGCGCGCTCCCCGCCTCAGATGCGCAGCACACTCGAGCGCCGCCGTTGCCCAGTCAACAGAGCGCGTGTCACATCCAGCCCTTAGCCATTCATGCAGATGCATGGTCAGCGCTTCCAGGGGTTTCGAATTGGGTGCTAGGCATTATAAAGAGAGGCTACTCGCTACAGTTTTCTCGACGCCCACCGCGCTTCTCAGCGCGCGTCGAAACTACGGTCAAAACAGAAGTAGCACACATACTTCGGGCCGAAATATCAAAACTGTTGAGCAAAGGGGCTGTAGAGCCTGTGTCTCAAGCTCAAAGTGAGGGGGGGCTGTACAGCAGATACTTTCTGGTGCCCAAGAGAGACGGGGGTCTCAGGCCCATACTGGATCTAAGACAGCTGAACAAGGCATTGATGAAACGCAGTTTCAAAATGCTCACGACCAGGAAGCTCCTCGCGCAGATTCGCGGAGGGGACTGGTTCATGTCAATAGATCTGAAGGACGCGTATTTTCAAATACAGATAGCGTCAAACCACAGGTGGTTTTTGAGATTCGCCTTCGAGGGCCAGGCATACCAGTTTGCAGTCCTGCCATTCGGCTTGTCCGTAGCTCCTCGTACGTTTACGAGGTGCATGGATGCAGCGCTCGCTCCTCTCAGAGGCATACGAGTGCTGAATTATTTGGACGACTGGCTGGTTCTGGCCCAATCACGAGCGGAGCTCGTGGACCACAGGGCCGTTTTACTCGATCACCTCGAGAAGCTCGGCCTCAGTGTCAATTGGGCGAAGAGTTCGCTGAACCCCAGTCAGACGATCCTGTTTCTGGGTATAGTTCTGAACTCGTGTTCCATGACGGCGCGACTGTCACCACAGCGCACGATGGGCATTCAGCGCGCAGCGAGTTCTTTCCGCTGCGGCACGACTGTGTCGCTCAAACACTGTCAAAAGATGCTGGGTCTCATGGCCTCAGCATCTCCGGTTCTGCGGCTGGGCCTGCTCCGCATGCGCCCCCTGCAGTTCTGGCTGAAGGCTCGGGTGCCGCGCAGAGCGTGGGCGTCTGGCCGGCTGCATTTCAAGGTCGATCAGAGCTGTGTTGCGGCTCTAGCACCTTGGACAGCGAACGGCTGGTACCGATCAGGTGTAAGCCTGGGGACTTCCCCGAGTGTGAAAATGGTGTCGACAGACGCCTCCACTTCGGGATGGGGAGCGCTGCTCGAAGGCAGACCGTCCGTTGGCCTATGGTCAGAACGGGAAAAGCTCCATCATATCAACTGCCTGGAAATGCTGGCAGTGGAGAACGCGCTGACGCGCTTTTGTCCCCATATCAAGGATCACCACGTCGTAGTCCGTTCGGACAACATGTCCGTGGTGTCCTACATAAATCGCCAGGGCGGTCTCGGGTCCCGAAACCTGTACAGGCTGACGGAACGCCTCCTGATTTGGGCTCAACGCATCGTGCGCTCGCTGAGAGCAGTGCATGTGCCTGGACTGCAGAATCTGGGTCCAGACAGGCTGTCCAGAGGCAATGTCCCTACGGGCGAATGGTCTCTACACCCGCAAACAGTTCGGCTGTTGTGGGAGAGATTTGGCATGGCGGAGGTGGACCTCTTTGCGTCCCACGAAAACGCTCACTGCCCCGCGTTCTTTTCCAAGAACGAAAGCGCGCTGTCACGGAAATGGCCGTGCTGCCCGCTTTATGCGTTCCCTCCCTTCTCCCTCCATCCGCAGGTGATAGAACGGGTGAGAGAAACGAGATGTTCAATACTGCTTGTGGCACCTCTTTGGAAGAAACAACCATGGTTCCCAGATTTGATGCAATTAGCATATGTCGCCCCATGGCCGGTACCATTGAGGAGAGATCTCCTCTCGCAGGCCAGGGGCTCGATTTGGCACCCTCAACCGGAGTTGTGGTCCCTCCATGTATGGGCACTCAACGGTTACCCGCTGACCTCGCAGTGGGAGTGCTAAATACCATCACTCAGGCTAGAGCTCCGTCGACACGACGTCTGTATGCCTCGAAGTGGTCGGTGTTCTCCAGCTGGTGCACAGCTCGAGGTTATTCACCCCTTAGTTGTGAGGTGACGGAGGTCCTCTCCTTCCTACAGGAGCTGTTGGATAAGGGCAGAGCCCCATCCACGCTGAAAGTTTATGTGGCGGCCATCGCGGCGTTTTCTGAAACGGCGTCCGGTCAGTCAATAGGAAGGAACGATTTAGTCATCCGGTTCCTCAGAGGAGCTAGGAGGCTGAATCCTCCCAGACCTCCGTCAGTCCCTATGTGGGACCTCGCGGCGGTTTTGGAGGCCTTGAAGGGTCCCCCTTTTGAGCCTATCCAATCGGTTAGCCTTCAGCATCTGTCGTTCAAGACAGTATTCTTGTTGGCTCTCGCTTCTGTGAAGCGTGTGGGTGATTTGCACGCGCTCTCGGTGAGCCAGTCGTGCTTGGAGTTTGGGCCCAATGACTCAAGGGTCATACTCAAACCTAACATAAGATTTTGTGCATATAAATTCTAACACATTAAAATCTGTCTCACTGCATTGCAAAAATCATTTTATTTCATTAGACATAAGCATCTTTCAGTTTGGCAAGTTTTGCACTAAACATTGAATGAAGCAGCTTTCTCTCATTGAGAGAGAAGGTTTTAAGCAGATTTGGGCTAGTTTGCAGTTATTTGAACAGAAGCACTATTTGAACATTAGTGGTCTCAGAAACCTGTAAACTGACAATCTTGAGCATTGAAGCTCTAACATAAGATTTTGTGCATATAACTTCTAACACATTAAAAACTGTTTTACTGCATTGCAAAAAAACACTTTATGTCATTAGACATAAGCATCTTTCAGTTTGGCAAGTTTTGCACTGAACATTGAATGAAGCAGCTTTCTCTCATTGAGAGAGAAGGTTTTAAGCAGATTTGGGCTAGTTTGCGGTTCATTTAAACAGAAGCACTATTTGAACATTAGTGGTCTCAGAAACCTGTAAACTGACAATCTTGAGCATTGAAGCTCTAACATAAGATTTTGTGCATATAACATCTAACACATTAAAAACTGTCTCACTGCATTGCAAAAAAACACTTTATGTCATTAGACATAAGCATCTTTCAGTTTGGCAAGTTTTGCACTGAACATTGAATAAAGCAGCTTTTTCTCATTGAGAGAGAAGGTTTTAAGCAGATTTGGGCTAGTTTGCTGTTCATTTGAACAGAAGCACTATTTGAACATTAGTGGTCTCAGAAACCTGTAAACTGACAATCTTGAGCACTGAAGCTCTAACATAAGATTTTGTGCATATAACTTCTAACACATTAAAAACTGACTCACTGCATTGCAAACAACATTTTATATCATTAGACATAAGCATCTTTCAGTTTGGCAAGTTTTGCACTAAACATTGAATGTAGCACCTTTCTCTCATTGAGAGAGAAGGTTTTAAGCAGATTTGGGCTAGTTTGCAGTTCATTTGAACAGAAGCACTATTTGAACATTAGTGGTCTCAGAAACCTGTAAACTGACATTTTTGAGCATTGGAGCTCTAACATAAGTATTTGTGCATATAACTTGTAACACATTAAAAACTGACTCACTGCATTGCAAACAACATTTTATATCATTAGACATAAGCATCTTTCAGTTTGGCAAGTTTTGCACTAAACATTGAATTGAAGCAGCTTTCTCTCATTGAGAGAGAAGGTTTTAAGCAGATTTGGGCTAGTTCGCAGTTCATTTGAACAGAAGCACTATTTGAACATTAGTGGTCTCAGAAAACTGTAAACTGACAATCTTGAGCACTGAAGCTCTAACATACGATTTTGTGCATGTAACTTCTAACACATTAAAAACTGTTTTACTGCATTGTAAAAAAACATTATATTTGATAAGACATAAGTATCTTTCAGTTTGGCAAGTTTTGCACTGAACATTGAATGAAGCAGCTTTCTCTCATTGAGAGAGAAGGTTTTAAGCAGATTTGGGCTAGTTTGCAGTTCATTTGAACAGAAGCACTATTTGAACATTAGTGGTCTCAGAAACCTGTAACCTGACAATCTTTAGCACTTAAGCTCTAACATAAGTTTGTGCATATAACTTCAAACACATTTAAATCTGTCTCATTGCTTTGCAAAAAACATTTTATTTCATTAGACATAAGCATCTTTCAGTTTGGCAAGTTTTGCACTAAACATTGAATGAAGCAGCTTTCTCTCATTGAGAGAGAAGGTTTTAAGCAGATTTGGGCTAGTTTGCAGTTCATTTGAACAGAAGCACTATTTGAACATTAGTGGTCTCAGAAACCTGTAAACTGACAATCTTGAGCATTGAAGCTCTAACATAAGATTTTGTGCATATAATATCTAACACATTAAAAACTGTCTCACTGCATTGCAAAAAAAAACACTTTATTTCATTAGACATAAGCATCTTTCAGTTTGGCAAGTTTTGCACTAAACATTGAATGAAGCAGCTTTCTCTCATTGAGAGAGATGGTTTTAAGCAGATTTGGGTTAGTTTGCTGTTCATTTGAACAGAAGCACTATTTGAACATTAGTGGTCTCAGAAACCTGTAAACTGACATTCTTGAGCATTGGAGCTCTAACATAAGTATTTGTGCATATAACTTCAAACACATTTAAATCTGTCTCACTGCATTGTAAAAAAACATTATATTTGATAAGACATAATAATTTTTCAGTTTGGCAAGTTTTGCACTAAACATTGAATGAAGCAGCTTTCTCTCATTGAGAGAGAAGGTTTTGAGCAGATTTGGGCTAGTTTGCAGTTCATTTGAACAGAAGCACTATTTGAACATTAGTGGTCTCAGAACCCTGTAAACTGACAATCTTGAGTATTGAAGCTCTAACATAAGATTTTGTGCATGTAACTTCTAACACATTAAAAACTGTTTTACTGCATTGTAAAAAAAACCATTATATTTGATAAGACATAAGCATCTTTCAGTTTGCCAAAGTTTTGCACTGAACATTGAATGAAGCAGCTTTCTCTCATTGAGAGAGAAGGTTTTAAGCAGATTTGGGCTAGTATGCAGTTAATTTGAACAGAAGCAATATTTGAACATTAGTGGTCTCAGAAACCTGTAAACTGACATTTTTGAGCATTGGAGCTCTAACATAAGTATTTGTGCATATAACTTCTAACACATTAAAAACTGACTCACTGCATTGCAAACAACATTTTATATCATTAGACATAAGCATCTTTCAGTTTCGCAAGTTTTGCACTAAACATTGAATGAAGCAGCTTTCTCTCATTGAGAGAGAAGATTTTAAGCAGATTTGGGCTAGTTTGCAGTTCATTTGAACAGAAGCACTATTTGAACATTAGTGGTCTCAGAAACCTGTAAACTGACAATCTTGAGCACTGAAGCTCTAACATAAGAAATTGTGCATACAACTTCAAAAACATTTAAATCTGTCTCACTGCATTGCAAAAACATTTTATTTCATTAGACATAAGCATCTTTCAGTTTGGCAAGTTTTGCACTAAACATTGAATGAAGCAGCTTTCTCTCATTGAGAGAGAAGGTTTTAAGCAGATTTGGGCTAGTTTGCAGTTCATTTGAACAGAAGCACTATTTGAACATTAGTGGTCTCAGAAAACTGTAAACTGACAATCTTGAGCACTGAATCTCTAACATAAGATTTTGTGCATGTAACTTCTAACACATTAAAAACTATTTTACTGCATTGTAAAGAAACATTATATTTGATAAGACATAAGTATCTTTCAGTTTGGCAAGTTTATCACTGAATATTGAATGAAGCAGCTTTCTCTCATTGAGAGAGAAGGTTTTAATCAGATTTGGGCTAGTTTGCAGTTCATTTGAATAGAAGCACTATTTGAACATTAGTGGTCTCAGAAACCTGTAACCTGACAATCTTTAGCACTGAAGCTCAAACATAAGATTTTGTGCATATAATATCTAACACATTAAAAACTGTCTCACTGCATTGCAAAAAAAAACACTTTATTTCATTAGACATAAGCATCTTTCAGTTTGGCAAGTTTTGCACTAAACATTGAATGAAGCAGCTTTCTCTCATTAAGAGAGATGGTTTTAAGCAGATTTGGGCTAGTTTGCTTTTCATTTGAACAGAAGCACTATTTGAACATTAGTGGTCTCAGAAACCTGTGAACTGACATTCTTGAGCATTGGAGCTCTAACATAAGTATTTGTGCATTTAACTTCAAACACATATAAATCTGTCTCACTGCATTGTAAAAAAAACATTATATTTGATAAGACATAAGCATCTTTCAGTTTGGCAAGTTTTGCACTAAACATTGAATGAAGCAGCTTTCTCTCATTGAGAGAGAAGGTTTTGAGCAGATTTGGGCTAGTTTGCAGTTCATTTGAACAGAAGCACTATTTGAACATTAGTGGTCTCAGAAACCTGTAAACTGACAATCTTGAGCATTGAAGCTCTAACATAAGATTTTGTGCATGTAACTTCTAACACATTAAAAACTGTTTTACTGCCTTGTAAAAAAAAACCATTATATTTGATAAGACATAAGCATCTTTCAGTTTGGCAAGTTTTGCACTGAACATTGAATGAAGCAGCTTTCTCTCATTGGGAGAGAAGGTTTTAAGCAGATTTGGGCTAGTTTGCAGTTAATTTGAACAGAAGGACTATTTGAACATTAGTGGTCTCAGAAACTTGTAAACTGACAATCTTGAGCACTGAAGCTCTAACATAAGTATTTGTGCATATAACTTCAAACACATTAATATCTGTTTCACTGCATTGCAAAAATCATTTTATTTCATTAGACATAAGCATCTTTCAGTTTGGCAAGTTTTGCACTAAACATTGAATGAAGTAGCTTTCTCTCATTGAGAGAGAAGGTTTTAAGCAGATTTTTAGCTAGTTTGCAGTTATTTGAACAGAAGCACTATTTGAACATTAGTGGTCTCAGAAACCTGTAAACTGACAATCTTGAGCATTGAAGCTCTAACATAAGATTGTGTGCATATAACTTCTAACACATTAAAAACTGTTTTACTGCATTGTAAAAAAAAACATTATATTTGATAAGACATAATCATCTTTCAGTTTGGCAAGTTTTGCACTACACATTGAATGTAGCAGCTTTCTCTCATTGAGAGAGAAGCTTTTAAGCAGATTTGGGCTAGTTTGCTGTTCATTTGAACAGAAGCACTATTTGAACATTAGTGGTCTCAGAAACCTGTAAACTGACAATCTTGAGCACTGAAGCTCTAACATAAGTATTTGTGCATATAACTTCAAACACATTTACATCTGTCTCACTGCATTGCAAAAATCATTTTATTTCATTAGAAATAAGCATCTTTCAGTTTGGCAAGTTTTGCACTAAACATTGAATGAAGCAGCTTTCTCTCATTGAGAGAGAAGGTTTTAAGCAGATTTGGGCTAGTTTGCAGTTATTTGAACAGAAGCACTATTTGAACATTAGTGGTCTCAGAAACCTGTAAACTGACTTTCTTTAGCATTGGAACTCTAACATAAGTATTTGTGCATATAACTTCAAACACATTTAAATCTGTCTCACTGCATTGCAAAAATCATTTTATTTCATTAGACATAAGCATCTTTCAGTTTGGCAAATTTTGCACTAAACATTGAATTGAAGCAGCTTTCTCTCATTTAGAGAGAAGGTTTTAAGCAGATTTGGGCTAGTTCGCAGTTAATTTGAACAGAAGCACTATTTGAACATTAGTGGTCTAAGAAACCTTTAAACTGACATTTTTGAGCATTGGAGCTCTAACATAAGTATTTGTGCATATAACTTCTAACACATTAAAAACTGACTCACTGCATTGCAAACAACATTTTATATTATTAGACATAAGCATCTTTCAGTTTTGCAAGTTTTGCACTAAACATTGAATGAAGCAGCTTTCTCTCATTGAGAGAGAAGGTTTTAAGCAGATTTGGGCTAGTTCGCAGTTCATTTGAACAGAAGCACTATTTGAACATTAGTGGTCTCAGAAACCTGTAAACTGACAATCTTGAGCACTGAAGCTCTAACATAAGATTTTGTGCATATAATATCTAACACATTAAAAACTGTCTCACTGCATTGCAAAAAAAACACTTTATTTCATTAGACATAAGCATCTTTCAGTTTGGCAAGTTTTGCACTAAACATTGAATGAAGCAGCTTTCTCTCATTGAGAGAGATGGTTTTAAGCAGATTTGGGCTAGTTTGCTGTTCATTTGAACAGAAGCACTATTTGAACATTAGTGGTCTCAGAAACTTGTAAACTGACATTTTTGAGCATTGGAGCTCTAACATAAGTATTTGTGCATATAACTTGTAACACATTAAAAACTGACTCACTGCATTGCAAACAACATTTTATATCATTAGACATAAGCATCTTTCAGTTTGGCAAGTTTTGCACTAAACATTGAATTGAAGCAGCTTTCATTGAGAGAGAAGGTTTTAAGCAGATTTGGGCTAGTTCGCAGTTCATTTGAACAGAAGCACTATTTGAACATTAGTGGTTTCAGAGAACTGTAAACTGACAATCTTGAGCACTGAATCTCTAACATAAGATTTTGTGCATGTAACTTCTAACACATTAAAAACTATTTTACTGCATTGTAAAAAAACATTATATTTGATAAGACATAAGTATCTTTCAGTTTGGCAAGTTTATCACTGAATATTGAATGAAGCAGCTTTCTCTCATTGAGAGAGAAGGTTTTAATCAGATTTGGGCTAGTTTGCAGTTCATTTGAATAGAAGCACTATTTGAACATTAGTGGTCTCAGAAACCTGTAACCTGACAATCTTTAGCACTGAAGCGCAAACATAAGATTTTGTGCATATAATATCTAACAAATTAAAAACTGTCTCACTGCATTGCAAAAAAAACACTTTATTTCATTAGACATAAGCATCTTTCAGTTTGGCAAGTTTTGCACTAAACATTGAATGAAGCAGCTTTCTCTCATTAAGAGAGATGGTTTTAAGCAGATTTGGGCTAGTTTGCTTTTCATTTGAACAGAAGCACTATTTGAACATTAGTGGTCTCAGAAACCTGTGAACTGACATTCTTGAGCATTGGAGCTCTAACATAAGTATTTGTGCATTTAACTTCAAACACATTTAAATCTGTCTCACTGCATTGTAAAAAAAACATTATATTTGATAAGACATAAGCATCTTTCAGTTTGGCAAGTTTTGCACTAAACATTGAATGAAGCAGCTTTCTCTCATTGAGAGAGAAGGTTTTGAGCAGATTTGGGCTAGTTTGCAGTTCATTTGAACAGAAGCACTATTTGAACATTAGTGGTCTCAGAAACCTGTAAACTGACAATCTTGAGCATTGAAGCTCTAACATAAGATTTTGTGCATGTAACTTCTAACACATTAAAAACTGTTTTACTGCCTTGTAAAAAAAACCATTATATTTGATAAGACATAAGCATCTTTCAGTTTGGCAAGTTTTGCACTGAACATTGAATGAAGCAGCTTTCTCTCATTGGGAGAGAAGGTTTTAAGCAGATTTGGGCTAGTTTGCAGTTAATTTGAACAGAAGGACTATTTGAACATTAGTGGTCTCAGAAACTTGTAAACTGACAATCTTGAGCACTGAAGCTCTAACATAAGATTTTGTGCATATAACTTCTAACACATTAATATCTGTCTCACTGCATTGCAAAAATCATTTTATTTCATTAGACATAAGCATCTTTCAGTTTGGCAAGTTTTGCAGTAAACATTGAATGAAGTAGCTTTCTCTCATTGAGAGAGAAGGTTTTAAGCAGATTTTTAGCTAGTTTGCAATTATTTGAACAGAAGCACTATTTGAACATTAGTGGTCTCAGAAACCTGTAAACTGACAATCTTGAGCATTGAAGCTCTAACATAAGATTGTGTGCATATAACTTCTAACACATTAAAAACTGTTTTACTGCATTGTAAAAAAAAACATTATATTTGATAAGACATAATCATCTTTCAGTTTGGCAAGTTTTGCACTACACATTGAATGTAGCAGCTTTCTCTCATTGAGAGAGAAGCTTTTAAGCAGATTTGGGCTAGTTTGCTGTTCATTTGAACAGAAGCACTATTTGAACATTAGTGGTCTCAGAAACCTGTAAACTGACAATCTTGAGCACTGAAGCTCTAACATAAGTATTTGTGCATATAACTTCAAACACATTTACATCTGTCTCACTGCATTGCAAAAATCATTTTATTTCATTAGAAATAAGCATCTTTCAGTTTGGCAAGTTTTGCACTAAACATTGAATGAAGCAGCTTTCTCTCATTGAGAGAGAAGGTTTTAAGCAGATTTGGGCTAGTTTGCAGTTATTTGAACAGAAGCACTATTTGAACATTAGTGGTCTCAGAAACCTGTAAACTGACTTTCTTGAGCATTGGAACTCTAACATAAGTATTTGTGCATATAACTTCAAACACATTTAAATCTGTCTCACTGCATTGCAAAAATCATTTTATTTCATTAGACATAAGCATCTTTCAGTTTGGCAAGTTTTGCACTAAACATTGAATGAAACAGCTTTCTCTCATTGAGAGAGAAGGTTTTGAGCAGATTTGGGCTAGTTTGCAGTTCATTTGAACAGAAGCACTATTTGAACATTAGTGGTCTCAGAAACCTGTAAACTGACAATCTTGAGCATTGAAGCTCTAACATAAGATTTTGTGCATATAATATCTAACACATTAAAAACTGTCTCACTGCATTGCAAAAAAACACTTTATGTCATTAGACATAAGCATCTTTCAGTTTGGCAAGTTTTGCACTGAACATTGAATGATGCAGCTTTCTCTCATTGAGAGAGAAGGTTTTAAGCAGATTTGGGCTAGTTTGCTGTTCATTTGAACAGAAGCACTATTTGAACATTAGTGGTCTCAGAAACCTGTAAACTGACAATCTTGATCACTGAAGCTCTAACATAAGATTTTGTGCATATAACTTCTAACACATTAAAAACTGACTCACTGCATTGCAAACAACATTTTATATCATTAGACATAAGCATCTTTCAGTTTGGCAAGTTTTGCACTAAACATTGAATGTAGCACCTTTCTCTCATTGAGAGAGAAGGTTTTAAGCAGATTTGGGCTAGTTTGCAGTTCATTTGAACAGAAGCACTATTTGAACATTAGTGGTCTCAGAAACCTGTAAACTGACATTTTTGAGCATTGGAGCTCTAAATAAGTATTTGTGCATATAACTTGTAACACATTAAAAACTGACTCACTGCATTGCAAACAACATTTTATATCATTAGACATAAGCATCTTTCAGTTTGGCAAGTTTTGCACTAAACATTGAATTGAAGCAGCTTTCTCTCATTTAGAGAGAAGGTTTTAAGCAGATTTGGGCTAGTTCGCAGTTAATTTGAACAGAAGCACTATTTGAACATTAGTGGTCTCAGAAACCTTTAAACTGACATTTTTGAGCATTGGAGCTCTAACATAAGTATTTGTGCATATAACTTCTAACACATTAAAAACTGACTCACTGGATTGCAAACAACATTTTATATTATTAGACAAGCATCTTTCAGTTTTGCAAGTTTTGCACTAAACATTGAATGAAGCAGCTTTCTCTCATTGAGAGAGAAGGTTTTAAGCAGATTTGGGCTAGTTCGCAGTTCATTTGAACAGAAGCACTATTTGAACATTAGTGGTCTCAGAAACCTGTAAACTGACAATCTTGAGCACTGAAGCTCTAACATAAGATTTTGTGCATATAATATCTAACACATTAAAAACTGTCTCACTGCATTGCAAAAAAAACACTTTATTTCATTAGACATAAGCATCTTTCAGTTTGGCAAGTTTTGCACTAAACATTGAATGAAGCAGCTTTCTCTCATTGAGAGAGATGGTTTTAAGCAGATTTGGGCTAGTTTGCTGTTCATTTGAACAGAAGCACTATTTGAACATTAGTGGTCTCAGAAACCTGTAAACTGACATTCTTGAGCATTGGAGCTCTAACATAAGTATTTGTGCATTTAACTTCAAACACATTTAAATCTGTCTCACTGCATTGTAAAAAAAACATTATATTTGATAAGACATAAGCATCTTTCAGTTTGGCAAGTTTTGCACTAAACATTGAATGAAGCAGCTTTCTCTCATTGGGAGAGAAGGTTTTAAGCAGATTTGGGCTAGTTTGCAGTTAATTTGAACAGAAGCACTATTTGAACATTAGTGGTCTCAGAAACCTGTAAACTGACAATCTTGAGCACTGAAGCTCTAACATAAGTATTTGTGCATATAACTTCAAACACATTTACATCTGTCTCACTGCATTGCAAAAATCATTTTATTTCATTAGACATAAGCATCTTTCAGTTTGGCAAGTTTTGCACTAAACATTGAATGAAGCAGCTTTCTCTCATTGAGAGAGAAGGTTTTAAGCAGATTTGGGCTAGTTTGCAGTTATTTGAACAGAAGCACTATTTGAACATTAGTGGTCTCAGAAACCTGTAAACTGACAATCTTGAGCATTGAAGCTCTAACATAAGATTGTGTGCATATTACTTCTAACACATTAAAAACTGTTTTACTGCATTGTAAAAAAACATTATATTTGATAAGACATAAGCATCTTTCAGTTTGGCAAGTTTTGCACTAAACATTGAATGAAGCAGCTTTCTCTCATCGAGAGAGAAGGTTTTGAGCAGATTTGGGCTAGTTTGCAGTTCATTTGAACAGAAGCACTATTTGAACATTAGTGGTCTCAGAAACCTGTAAACTGACAATCTTGAGCATTGAAGCTCTAATATAAGATTTTGTGCATGTAACTTCTAACACATTAAAAACTGTTTTACTACATTGTAAAAAAAACCATTATATTTGATAAGACATAAGCATCTTTCAGTTTGGCAAGTTTTGCACTGAACATTGAATGAAGCAGCTATCTCTCATTGAGAGAGAAGGTTTTAAGCAGATTTGGGCTAGTTTGCAGTTCATTTGAACAGAAGCACTATTTGAACATTAGTGGTTTTAGAAACCTGTAAACTGACAATCTTGAGCACTGAAGCTCTAAGATAAGTATTTGTGCATAAAACTTCAAACACATTTAAATCTGTCTCACTGCATTGCAAAAATCATTTTATTTCATTAGACATAAGCATCTTTCAGTTTGGCAAGTTTTGCACTAAACATTGAATGAAGCAGCTTTCTCTCATTGAGAGAGAAGGTTTTAACAGATTTGGGCTAGTTTGCAGTTCATTTGAACAGAAGCACTATTTGAACATTAGTGGTCTCAGAAACCTGTAAACTGACAATCTTGAGCACTGAAGCTCTAACATAAGATTTTGTGCATATAACTTCTAACACATTAAAAACTGACTCACTGCATTGCAAAAATCATTTTATTTCATTTGACATAAGCATCTTTCAGTTTGGC
Organism: Carassius carassius; assembly: GCF_963082965.1. NCBI lineage: Eukaryota > Metazoa > Chordata > Actinopteri > Cypriniformes > Cyprinidae > Carassius > Carassius carassius. Next base: position 9,624,327 of record NC_081769.1, read on the forward strand.
AAGTTTTGCACTAAACATTGAATGAAGCAGCTTTCTCTCATTGAGAGAGAAGGTTTTGAGCAGATTTGGGCTAGTTTGCAGTTCATTTGAACAGAAGCACTATTTGAACATTAGTGGTCTCAGAAACCTGTAAACTAACAATCTTGAGCATTGAAGATCTAACATAAGATTTTGTGCATATAACTTCAAACACATTTACATCTGTCTCACTGCATTGCAAAAATCATTTTATTTCATTAGACATAAGCATCTTTCAGTTTGGCAAGTTTTGCACTGAACATTGAATGAAGCAGCTTTCTCTCATTGGGAGAGAAGGTTTCAAGCAGATTTGGGCTAGTTTGCAGTTATTTGAACAGAAGCACTATTTGAACATTAGTGGTCTCAGAAACCTGTAAACTGACAATCTTGAGCATTGAAGCTCTAACATAAGATTGTGTGCATATTACTTCTAACACATTAAAAACTGTTTTACTGCATTGTAAAAAAACATTATATTTGATAAGACATAAGCATCTTTCAGTTTGGCAAGTTTTGCACTAAACATTGAATGAAGCAGCTTTCTCTCATTGAGAGAGAAGGTTTTGAGCAGATTTGGGCTAGTTTGCAGTTCATTTGAACAGAAGCACTATTTGAACATTAGTGGTCTCAGAAACCTGTAAACTGACAATCTTGAGCATTGAAGCTCTAATATAAGATTTTGTGCATGTAACTTCTAACACATTAAAAACTGTTTTACTGCATTGTAAAAAAAACCATTATATTTGATAAGACATAAGCATCTTTCAGTTTGGCAAGTTTTGCACTGAACATTGAATGAAGCAGCTTTCTCTCATTGAGAGAGAAGGTTTTAAGCAGATTTGGGCTAGTTTGCAGTTAATTTGAACAGAAGCACTATTTGAACATTTGTGGTCTCAGAAACCTGTAAACTGACAATCTTGAGCATTGAAGATCTAACATAAGATTTTGTGCATATAACTTCTAACACATCAAAAACTGTTTTACTGCATTGTAAAAAAAAACATTATATTTGATAAGACATAATCATCTTTCAGTTTGGCAAGTTTTGCACTAAACATTGAATGAAGCAGCTTTCTCTCATTAAGAGAGAAGGTTTTAAGCAGATTCGGTCTAGTTTGCTGTTCATTTGAACAGAAGCACTATTTGAACATTAGTGGTCTCAGAAACCTGTAAACTGACATTCTAGAGCATTGGAGCTCTAACATAAGTATTTGTGCATATAACTTCAAACACATTTAAATCTGTCTCACTGCATTGCAAAGATCATTTTATTTCATTAGACATAAGCATCTTTCAGTTTGGCAAGTTTTGCACTGAACATTGAATGAAGCAGCTTTCTCTCATTGAGAGAGAAGTTTCTGAGCAGATTTGGGCTAGTTTGCAGTTCATTTGAACAGAAGCACTATTTGAACATTAGTGGTCTCAGAAACCTGTAAACTAACAATCTTGAGCATTGAAGCTCTAACATAAGATTTTGTGCATATAACTTCTAACACATTAAAAACTGTTTTACTGCATTGTAAAAAAAACATTATATTTGATAAGACATACTCATCTTTCAGTTTGGCAAGTTTTGCACTAAACATTGAATGTAGCAGCTTTCTCTCATTGAGAGAGAAGGTTTTAAGCAGATTTGGGCTAGTTTGCAGTTCATTTGAACAGAAGCACTATTTGAACATTAGTGGTGTCAGAAACCTGTAAACTGACATTTTTGAGCATTGGAGCTCTAACATAAGTATTTGTGCATATGACTTCTAACACATTAAAATCTGTCTCACTGCATTGCAAAAAACATTTTATTTCATTACACATAAGCATCTTTCAGTTTGGCAAGTTTTGCACTAAACATTGAATGTAGCACCTTTCTCTCATTGAGAGAGAAGGTTTTAAGCAGATATGGGCTAGTTTGCAGTTCATTTGAACAGAAGCACTATTTGAACATTAGTGGTCTCAGAAACCTGTAAACTGACATTTTTGAGCATTGGAGCTCTAACATAAGTATTTGTGCATATAACTTCTAACACATTTAAATCTGTCTCACTGCATTGCAAAAATCATTTTATTTCATTAGACATAAGCATCTTTCAGTTTGGCAAGTTTTGCACTAAACATTGAATGTAGCAGCTTTCTCTCATTGAGAGAGAAGGTTTTAAGCAGATTTGGGCTATTTTGGTGTTCATTTGAACAGAAGCACTATTTGAACATTAGTGGTCCCATAAACCTGTAAACTGACAATCTTGAGCATTGAAGCTCTAACATAAGATTTTGTGCATATAATATCTAACACATTAAAAACTGTCTCACTGCATTGCAAAAAAAACATTTTATTTCATTAGACATATGCATCTTTCAGTTTGGCAAGTTTTGCTCTAAACATTGAATGAATCAGCTTTCTCTTATTGAGAGAGAAGGTTTTAAGCAGATTTGGGCTAGTTTGCAGTTCATTTGAACAGAAGCACTATTTGAGCATTAGTGGTCTCCGAAACCTGTAAACTGACATTCTTGAGCATTGGAGCTCTAACATAAGTATTTGTGCATATAACTTCAAACACATTTAAATCTGTCTCACTGCATTGCAAAAAACATTTTATTTCATTACACATAAGCATCTTTCAGTTTGGCAAGTTTTGCACTAAACATTGAATGTAGCACCTTTCTCTCATTGAGAGAGAAGGTTTTAAGCAGATTCGGTCTAGTTTGCTGTTCATTTGAACAGAAGCACTATTTGAACATTAGTGGTCTCAGAAACCTGTAAACTGACATTTTTGAGCAGTGGAGCTCTAACATAAGTATTTGTGCATATAACTTGTAACACATTAAAAACTGACTCACTGCATTGCAAATAACATTTTATATCATTAGACATAAGCATCTTTCAGTTTGGCAAGTTTTGCACTAAACATTGAATTGAAGCAGCTTTCTCTCATTGAAAGAGAAGGTTTTAAGCAGATTTGGGCTAGTTCGCAGTTAATTTGAACAGAAGCACTATTTGAACATTAGTGGTCTCAGAAACCTTTAAACTGACATTTTTGAGCATTGGAGCTCTAACATAAGTATTTGTGCATATAACTTCTAACACATTAAAAACTGACTCACTGCATTGCAAACAACATTTTATATTATTAGACATAAGCATCTTTCAGTTTCGCAAGTTTTGCACTAAACATTGAATGAAGCAGCTTTCTCTTATTGAGAGAGAAGGTTTTAAGCAGATTTGGGCTAGTTCGCAGTTCATTTGAACAGAAGCACTATTTGAACATTAGTGGTCTCAGAAACCTGTAAACTGACAATCTTGAGCACTGAAGCTCTAACATAAGATTTTGTGCATGTAACTTCTAACACATTAAAAACTGTTTTACTGCATTGTAAGAAAACATTATATTTGATAAGACATAAGCATTTTTCAGTTTGGCAAGTTTTGCACTGAACATTAAATGAAGCAGCTTTCTCTCATTGAGAGAGAATGTTTTAAGCAGATTTGGGCTAGTTTGCAGTTCATTTGAACAGAAGCACTATTTGAACATTAGTGGTCTCAGAAACCTGTAAACTGACAATCTTGAGCACTGAAGCTCTAACATAAGTAATTGTGCATATAACTTCAAAAACATTTAAATCTGTCTCACTGCTTTGCAAAAAACATTTTATTTTATTAGACATAAGCATCTTTCAGTTTGGCAAGTTTTGCACTAAACATTGAATGAAGCAGCTTTCTCTCATTGAGAGAGAAGGTTTTAAGCAGATTTGGGCTAGTTTGCAGGTCATTTGAACAGAAGCACTATTTGAACATTAGTGGTCTCAGAAACCTGTAAACTGACAATCTTGAGCATTGAAGCTCAAACATAAGATTTTGTGCATATAATATCTAACACATTAAAAACTGTCTCACTGCATTGCAAAAAAAACATTTTATTTCATTAGACATATGCATCTTTCAGTTTGGCAAGTTTTGCTCTAAACATTGAATGAAGCAGCTTTCTCTTATTGAGAGAGAAGGTTTTAAGCAGATTTGGGCTAGTTTGCAGTTCATTTGAACAGAAGCACTATTTGAGCATTAGTGGTCTCCAAAACCTGTAAACTGACATTCTTGAGCATTGGAGCTCTAACATAAGTATTTGTGCATATAACTTCAAACACATGTAAATCTGTCTCACTGCATTGCAAAAATCATTTTATTTCATTAGACATAAGCATCTTTCAGGTTGGCAAGATTTGCACTAAACATTGAATGAAGCAGCTTTCTCTCATTGAGAGAGAAGGTTTTGAGCAGATTCGGGCTAGATTGCAGTTCATTTGAACAGAAGCACTATTTGAACATTAGTGGTCTCAGAAACCTGTAAACTAACAATCTTGAGCATTGAAGCTCTAACATAAGATTTTTTGCATATAACTTCTAACACATTAAAAACTGTTTTACTGCATTGTAAAAAAAAAACATTATATTTGATAAGACATAATCATCTTTCAGTTTGGCAAGTTTTGCACTAAACATTGAATGTAGCAGCTTTCTCTCATTGAGAGAGAAGGTTTTAAGCAGATTTGGGCTAGTTTGGTGTTCATTTGAACAGAAGCACTATTTGAACATTAGTGGTCTCATAAACCTGTAAACTGACATTTTAGCATTGAAGCTCTAACATAAATAGTTGTGCATATAACTTGTAACACATTAAAAACTGACTCACTGCATTGCAAACAACATTTTATATCATTAGACATAAGCATCTTTCAGTTTGGCAAGTTTTGCACTAAACATTGAATTGAAGCAGCTTTCTCTCATTGAGAGAGAAGGTTTTAAGCAGATTTGGGCTAGTTCGCAGTTAATTTGAACAGAAGCACTATTTGAACATTAGTGGTCTCAGAAACCTTTAAACTGACATTTTTGAGCATTGGAGCTCTAACATAAGTATTTGTGCATATAACTTCTAACACATTAAAAACTGACTCACTGCATTGCAAACAACATTTTATATTATTAGACATAAGCATCTTTCAGTTTGGCAAGTTTTGCACTAAACATTGAATGAAGCAGCTTTCTCTCATTGAGAGAGAAGGTTTTGAGCAGATTTGGGCTAGTTTGCAGTTCATTTGAACAGAAGCACTATTTGAACATTAGTGGTCTCAGAAACCTGTAAACTGACAATCTTGAGCACTGAAGCTCTAACATAAGTATTTGTGCATATAACTTCAAACACATTTACATCTGTCTCACTGCATTGCAAAAATCATTTTATTTCATTAGACATAAGCATCTTTCAGTTTGGCAAGTTTTGCACTGAACATTGAATGAAGCAGCTTTCTCTCATTGGGAGAGAAGGTTTCAAGCAGATTTGGGCTAGTTTGCAGTTATTTGAACAGAAGCACTATTTGAACATTAGTGGTCTCAGAAACCTGTAAACTGACAATCTTGAGCATTGAAGCTCTAACATAAGATTGTGTGCATATTACTTCTAACACATTAAAAACTGTTTTACTGCATTGTAAAAAAACATTATATTTGATAAGACATAAGCATCTTTCAGTTTGGCAAGTTTTGCACTAAACATTGAATGAAGCAGCTTTCTCTCATTGAGAGAGAAGGTTTTGAGCAGATTTGGGCTAGTTTGCAGTTCATTTGAACAGAAGCACTATTTGAACATTAGTGGTCTCAGAAACCTGTAAACTGACAATCTTGAGCATTGAAGCTCTAATATAAGATTTTGTGCATGTAACTTCTAACACATTAAAAACTGTTTTACTGCATTGTAAAAAAAACCATTATATTTGATAAGACATAAGCATCTTTCAGTTTGGCAAGTTTTGCACTGAACATTGAATGAAGCAGCTTTCTCTCATTGAGAGAGAAGGTTTTAAGCAGATTTGGGCTAGTTTTCAGTTAATTTGAACAGAAGCACTATTTGAACATTTGTGGTCTCAGAAACCTGTAAACTGACAATCTTGAGCATTGAAGATCTAACATAAGATTTTGTGCATATAACTTCTAACACATCAAAAACTGTTTTACTGCATTGTAAAAAAAAAACATTATATTTGATAAGACATAATCATCTTTCAGTTTGGCAAGTTTTGCACTAAACATTGAATGAAGCAGCTTTCTCTCATTAAGAGAGAAGGTTTTAAGCAGATTCGGTCTAGTTTGCTGTTCATTTGAACAGAAGCACTATTTGAACATTAGTGGTCTCAGAAACCTGTAAACTGACATTCTAGAGCATTGGAGCTCTAACATAAGTATTTGTGCATATAACTTCAAACACATTTAAATCTGTCTCACTGCATTGCAAAGATCATTTTATTTCATTAGACATAAGCATCTTTCAGTTTGGCAAGTTTTGCACTGAACATTGAATGAAGCAGCTTTCTCTCATTGAGAGAGAAGTTTCTGAGCAGATTTGGGCTAGTTTGCAGTTCATTTGAACAGAAGCACTATTTGAACATTAGTGGTCTCAGAAACCTGTAAACTAACAATCTTGAGCATTGAAGCTCTAACATAAGATTTTGTGCATATAACTTCTAACACATTAAAAACTGTTTTACTGCATTGTAAAAAAAACATTATATTTGATAAGACATACTCATCTTTCAGTTTGGCAAGTTTTGCACTAAACATTGAATGTAGCAGCTTTCTCTCATTGAGAGAGAAGGTTTTAAGCAGATTTGGGCTAGTTTGCAGTTCATTTGAACAGAAGCACTATTTGAACATTAGTGGTGTCAGAAACCTGTAAACTGACATTTTTGAGCATTGGAGCTCTAACATAAGTATTTGTGCATATGACTTCTAACACATTAAAATCTGTCTCACTGCATTGCAAAAAACATTTTATTTCATTACACATAAGCATCTTTCAGTTTGGCAAGTTTTGCACTAAACATTGAATGTAGCACCTTTCTCTCATTGAGAGAGAAGGTTTTAAGCAGATATGGGCTAGTTTGCAGTTCATTTGAACAGAAGCACTATTTGAACATTAGTGGTCTCAGAAACCTGTAAACTGACATTTTTGAGCATTGGAGCTCTAACATAAGTATTTGTGCATATAACTTCTAACACATTTAAATCTGTCTCACTGCATTGCAAAAATCATTTTATTTCATTAGACATAAGCATCTTTCAGTTTGGCAAGTTTTGCACTAAACATTGAATGTAGCAGCTTTCTCTCATTGAGAGAGAAGGTTTTAAGCAGATTTGGGCTATTTTGGTGTTCATTTGAACAGAAGCACTATTTGAACATTAGTGGTCCCATAAACCTGTAAACTGACAATCTTGAGCATTGAAGCTCTAACATAAGATTTTGTGCATATAATATCTAACACATTAAAAACTGTCTCACTGCATTGCAAAAAAAACATTTTATTTCATTAGACATATGCATCTTTCAGTTTGGCAAGTTTTGCTCTAAACATTGAATGAATCAGCTTTCTCTTATTGAGAGAGAAGGTTTTAAGCAGATTTGGGCTAGTTTGCAGTTCATTTGAACAGAAGCACTATTTGAGCATTAGTGGTCTCCGAAACCTGTAAACTGACATTCTTGAGCATTGGAGCTCTAACATAAGTATTTGTGCATATAACTTCAAACACATTTAAATCTGTCTCACTGCATTGCAAAAAACATTTTATTTCATTACACATAAGCATCTTTCAGTTTGGCAAGTTTTGCACTAAACATTGAATGTAGCACCTTTCTCTCATTGAGAGAGAAGGTTTTAAGCAGATTCGGTCTAGTTTGCTGTTCATTTGAACAGAAGCACTATTTGAACATTAGTGGTCTCAGAAACCTGTAAACTGACATTTTTGAGCAGTGGAGCTCTAACATAAGTATTTGTGCATATAACTTGTAACACATTAAAAACTGACTCACTGCATTGCAAACAACATTTTATATCATTAGACATAAGCATCTTTCAGTTTGGCAAGTTTTGCACTAAACATTGAATGAAGCAGCTTTCTCTCATTGAGAGAGAAGGTTTTAAGCAGATTTGGGCTAGTTCGCAGTTAATTTGAACAGAAGCACTATTTGAACATTAGTGGTCTCAGAAACCTTTAAACTGACATTTTTGAGCATTGGAGCTCTAACATAAGTATTTGTGCATATAACTTCTAACACATTAAAAACTGACTCACTGCATTGCAAACAACATTTTATATTATTAGACATAAGCATCTTTCAGTTTCGCAAGTTTTGCACTAAACATTGAATGAAGCAGCTTTCTCTCATTGAGAGAGAAGGTTTTGAGCAGATTTGGGCTAGTTTGCAGTTCATTTGAACAGAAGCACTATTTGAACATTAGTGGTCTCAGAAACCTGTAAACTGACAATCTTGAGCACTGAAGCTCTAACATAAGTATTTGTGCATATAACTTCAAACACATTTACATCTGTCTCACTGCATTGCAAAAATCATTTTATTTCATTAGACATAAGCATCTTTCAGTTTGGCAAGTTTTGCACTGAACATTGAATGAAGCAGCTTTCTCTCATTGGGAGAGAAGGTTTCAAGCAGATTTGGGCTAGTTTGCAGTTATTTGAACAGAAGCACTATTTGAACATTAGTGGTCTCAGAAACCTGTAAACTGACAATCTTGAGCATTGAAGCTCTAACATAAGATTGTGTGCATATTACTTCTAACACATTAAAAACTGTTTTACTGCATTGTAAAAAAACATTATATTTGATAAGACATAAGCATCTTTCAGTTTGGCAAGTTTTGCACTAAACATTGAATGAAGCAGCTTTCTCTCATTGAGAGAGAAGGTTTTGAGCAGATTTGGGCTAGTTTGCAGTTCATTTGAACAGAAGCACTATTTGAACATTAGTGGTCTCAGAAACCTGTAAACTGACAATCTTGAGCATTGAAGCTCTAATATAAGATTTTGTGCATGTAACTTCTAACACATTAAAAACTGTTTTACTGCATTGTAAAAAAAACCATTATATTTGATAAGACATAAGCATCTTTCAGTTTGGCAAGTTTTGCACTGAACATTGAATGAAGCAGCTTTCTCTCATTGAGAGAGAAGGTTTTAAGCAGATTTGGGCTAGTTTGCAGTTAATTTGAACAGAAGCACTATTTGAACATTTGTGGTCTCAGAAACCTGTAAACTGACAATCTTGAGCATTGAAGATCTAACATAAGATTTTGTGCATATAACTTCTAACACATCAAAAACTGTTTTACTGCATTGTAAAAAAAAACATTATATTTGATAAGACATAATCATCTTTCAGTTTGGCAAGTTTTGCACTAAACATTGAATGAAGCAGCTTTCTCTCATTGAGAGAGAAGGTTTTAAGCAGATTCGGTCTAGTTTGCTGTTCATTTGAACAGAAGCACTATTTGAACATTAGTGGTCTCAGAAACCTGTAAACTGACATTCTAGAGCATTGGAGCTCTAACATAAGTATTTGTGCATATAACTTCAAACACATTTAAATCTGTCTCACTGCATTGCAAAGATCATTTTATTTCATTAGACATAAGCATCTTTCAGTTTGGCAAGTTTTGCACTGAACATTGAATGAAGCAGCTTTCTCTCATTGAGAGAGAAGTTTCTGAGCAGATTTGGGCTAGTTTGCAGTTCATTTGAACAGAAGCACTATTTGAACATTAGTGGTCTCAGAAACCTGTAAACTAACAATCTTGAGCATTGAAGCTCTAACATAAGATTTTGTGCATATAACTTCTAACACATTAAAAACTGTTTTACTGCATTGTAAAAAAAACATTATATTTGATAAGACATACTCATCTTTCAGTTTGGCAAGTTTTGCACTAAACATTGAATGTAGCAGCTTTCTCTCATTGAGAGAGAAGGTTTTAAGCAGATTTGGGCTAGTTTGCAGTTCATTTGAACAGAAGCACTATTTGAACATTAGTGGTGTCAGAAACCTGTAAACTGACATTTTTGAGCATTGGAGCTCTAACATAAGTATTTGTGCATATGACTTCTAACACATTAAAATCTGTCTCACTGCATTGCAAAAAACATTTTATTTCATTACACATAAGCATCTTTCAGTTTGGCAAGTTTTGCACTAAACATTGAATGTAGCACCTTTCTCTCATTGAGAGAGAAGGTTTTAAGCAGATATGGGCTAGTTTGCAGTTCATTTGAACAGAAGCACTATTTGAACATTAGTGGTCTCAGAAACCTGTAAACTGACATTTTTGAGCATTGGAGCTCTAACATAAGTATTTGTGCATATAACTTCTAACACATTTAAATCTGTCTCACTGCATTGCAAAAATCATTTTATTTCATTAGACATAAGCATCTTTCAGTTTGGCAAGTTTTGCACTAAACATTGAATGTAGCAGCTTTCTCTCATTGAGAGAGAAGGTTTTAAGCAGATTTGGGCTATTTTGGTGTTCATTTGAACAGAAGCACTATTTGAACATTAGTGGTCCCATAAACCTGTAAACTGACAATCTTGAGCATTGAAGCTCTAACATAAGATTTTGTGCATATAATATCTAACACATTAAAAACTGTCTCACTGCATTGCAAAAAAAACATTTTATTTCATTAGACATATGCATCTTTCAGTTTGGCAAGTTTTGCTCTAAACATTGAATGAATCAGCTTTCTCTTATTGAGAGAGAAGGTTTTAAGCAGATTTGGGCTAGTTTGCAGTTCATTTGAACAGAAGCACTATTTGAGCATTAGTGGTCTCCGAAACCTGTAAACTGACATTCTTGAGCATTGGAGCTCTAACATAAGTATTTGTGCATATAACTTCAAACACATTTAAATCTGTCTCACTGCATTGCAAAAAACATTTTATTTCATTACACATAAGCATCTTTCAGTTTGGCAAGTTTTGCACTAAACATTGAATGTAGCACCTTTCTCTCATTGAGAGAGAAGGTTTTAAGCAGATTCGGTCTAGTTTGCTGTTCATTTGAACAGAAGCACTCTTTGAACATTAGTGGTCTCAGAAACCTGTAAACTGACATTTTTGAGCAGTGGAGCTCTAACATAAGTATTTGTGCATATAACTTGTAACACATTAAAAACTGACTCACTGCATTGCAAACAACATTTTATATCATTAGACATAAGCATCTTTCAGTTTGGCAAGTTTTGCACTAAACATTGAATTGAAGCAGCTTTCTCTCATTGAAAGAGAAGGTTTTAAGCAGATTTGGGCTAGTTCGCAGTTAATTTGAACAGAAGCACTATTTGAACATTAGTGGTCTCAGAAACCTTTAAACTGACATTTTTGAGCATTGGAGCTCTAACATAAGTATTTGTGCATATAACTTCTAACACATTAAAAACTGACTCACTGCATTGCAAACAACATTTTATATTATTAGACATAAGCATCTTTCAGTTTCGCAAGTTTTGCACTAAACATTGAATGAAGCAGCTTTCTCTTATTGAGAGAGAAGGTTTTAAGCAGATTTGGGCTAGTTCGCAGTTCATTTGAACAGAAGCACTATTTGAACATTAGTGGTCTCAGAAACCTGTAAACTGACAATCTTGAGCACTGAAGCTCTAACATAAGATTTTGTGCATGTAACTTCTAACACATTAAAAACTGTTTTACTGCATTGTAAGAAAACATTATATTTGATAAGACATAAGCATTTTTCAGTTTGGCAAGTTTTGCACTGAACATTAAATGAAGCAGCTTTCTCTCATTGAGAGAGAATGTTTTAAGCAGATTTGGGCTAGTTTGCAGTTCATTTGAACAGAAGCACTATTTGAACATTAGTGGTCTCAGAAACCTGTAAACTGACAATCTTGAGCACTGAAGCTCTAACATAAGTAATTGTGCATATAACTTCAAAAACATTTAAATCTGTCTCACTGCTTTGCAAAAAACATTTTATTTTATTAGACATAAGCATCTTTCAGTTTGGCAAGTTTTGCACAAAACATTGAATGAAGCAGCTTTCTCTCATTGAGAGAGAAGGTTTTAAGCAGATTTGGGCTAGTTTGCAGGTCATTTGAACAGAAGCACTATTTGAACATTAGTGGTCTCAGAAACCTGTAAACTAACAATCTTGAGCATTGAAGCTCTAACATAAGATTTTGTGCATATAACTTCTAACACATTAAAAACTGTTTTACTGCATTGTAAAAAAAACATTATATTTGATAAGACATACTCATCTTTCAGTTTGGCAAGTTTTGCACTAAACATTGAATGTAGCAGCTTTCTCTCATTGAGAGAGAAGGTTTTAAGCAGATTTGGGCTAGTTTGCAGTTCATTTGAACAGAAGCACTATTTGAACATTAGTGGTGTCAGAAACCTGTAAACTGACATTTTTGAGCATTGGAGCTCTAACATAAGTATTTGTGCATATGACTTCTAACACATTAAAATCTGTCTCACTGCATTGCAAAAAACATTTTATTTCATTACACATAAGCATCTTTCAGTTTGGCAAGTTTTGCACTAAACATTGAATGTAGCACCTTTCTCTCATTGAGAGAGAAGGTTTTAAGCAGATATGGGCTAGTTTGCAGTTCATTTGAACAGAAGCACTATTTGAACATTAGTGGTCTCAGAAACCTGTAAACTGACATTTTTGAGCATTGGAGCTCTAACATAAGTATTTGTGCATATAACTTCTAACACATTTAAATCTGTCTCACTGCATTGCAAAAATCATTTTATTTCATTAGACATAAGCATCTTTCAGTTTGGCAAGTTTTGCACTAAACATTGAATGTAGCAGCTTTCTCTCATTGAGAGAGAAGGTTTTAAGCAGATTTGGGCTATTTTGGTGTTCATTTGAACAGAAGCACTATTTGAACATTAGTGGTCCCATAAACCTGTAAACTGACAATCTTGAGCATTGAAGCTCTAACATAAGATTTTGTGCATATAATATCTAACACATTAAAAACTGTCTCACTGCATTGCAAAAAAAACATTTTATTTCATTAGACATATGCATCTTTCAGTTTGGCAAGTTTTGCTCTAAACATTGAATGAATCAGCTTTCTCTTATTGAGAGAGAAGGTTTTAAGCAGATTTGGGCTAGTTTGCAGTTCATTTGAACAGAAGCACTATTTGAGCATTAGTGGTCTCCGAAACCTGTAAACTGACATTCTTGAGCATTGGAGCTCTAACATAAGTATTTGTGCATATAACTTCAAACACATTTAAATCTGTCTCACTGCATTGCAAAAAACATTTTATTTCATTACACATAAGCATCTTTCAGTTTGGCAAGTTTTGCACTAAACATTGAATGTAGCACCTTTCTCTCATTGAGAGAGAAGGTTTTAAGCAGATTCGGTCTAGTTTGCTGTTCATTTGAACAGAAGCACTATTTGAACATTAGTGGTCTCAGAAACCTGTAAACTGACATTTTTGAGCAGTGGAGCTCTAACATAAGTATTTGTGCATATAACTTGTAACACATTAAAAACTGACTCACTGCATTGCAAACAACATTTTATATCATTAGACATAAGCATCTTTCAGTTTGGCAAGTTTTGCACTAAACATTGAATTGAAGCAGCTTTCTCTCATTGAAAGAGAAGGTTTTAAGCAGATTTGGGCTAGTTCGCAGTTAATTTGAACAGAAGCACTATTTGAACATTAGTGGTCTCAGAAACCTTTAAACTGACATTTTTGAGCATTGGAGCTCTAACATAAGTATTTGTGCATATAACTTCTAACACATTAAAAACTGACTCACTGCATTGCAAACAACATTTTATATTATTAGACATAAGCATCTTTCAGTTTCGCAAGTTTTGCACTAAACATTGAATGAAGCAGCTTTCTCTTATTGAGAGAGAAGGTTTTAAGCAGATTTGGGCTAGTTCGCAGTTCATTTGAACAGAAGCACTATTTGAACATTAGTGGTCTCAGAAACCTGTAAACTGACAATCTTGAGCACTGAAGCTCTAACATAAGATTTTGTGCATGTAACTTCTAACACATTAAAAACTGTTTTACTGCATTGTAAGAAAACATTATATTTGATAAGACATAAGCATTTTTCAGTTTGGCAAGTTTTGCACTGAACATTAAATGAAGCAGCTTTCTCTCATTGAGAGAGAATGTTTTAAGCAGATTTGGGCTAGTTTGCAGTTCATTTGAACAGAAGCACTATTTGAACATTAGTGGTCTCAGAAACCTGTAAACTGACAATCTTGAGCACTGAAGCTCTAACATAAGTAATTGTGCATATAACTTCAAAAACATTTAAATCTGTCTCACTGCTTTGCAAAAAACATTTTATTTTATTAGACATAAGCATCTTTCAGTTTGGCAAGTTTTGCACTAAACATTGAATGAAGCAGCTTTCTCTCATTGAGAGAGAAGGTTTTAAGCAGATTTGGGCTAGTTTGCAGGTCATTTGAACAGAAGCACTATTTGAACATTAGTGGTCTCAGAAACCTGTAAACTGACAATCTTGAGCATTGAAGCTCAAACATAAGATTTTGTGCATATAATATCTAACACATTAAAAACTGTCTCACTGCATTGCAAAAAAAACATTTTATTTCATTAGACATATGCATCTTTCAGTTTGGCAAGTTTTGCTCTAAACATTGAATGAAGCAGCTTTCTCTTATTGAGAGAGAAGGTTTTAAGCAGATTTGGGCTAGTTTGCAGTTCATTTGAACAGAAGCACTATTTGAGCATTAGTGGTCTCCAAAACCTGTAAACTGACATTCTTGAGCATTGGAGCTCTAACATAAGTATTTGTGCATATAACTTCAAACACATGTAAATCTGTCTCACTGCATTGCAAAAATCATTTTATTTCATTAGACATAAGCATCTTTCAGGTTGGCAAGTTTTGCACTAAACATTGAATGAAGCAGCTTTCTCTCATTGAGAGAGAAGGTTTTGAGCAGATTCGGGCTAGATTGCAGTTCATTTGAACAGAAGCACTATTTGAACATTAGTGGTCTCAGAAACCTGTAAACTAACAATCTTGAGCATTGAAGCTCTAACATAAGATTTTTTGCATATAACTTCTAACACATTAAAAACTGTTTTACTGCATTGTAAAAAAAAAACATTATATTTGATAAGACATAATCATCTTTCAGTTTGGCAAGTTTTGCACTAAACATTGAATGTAGCAGCTTTCTCTCATTGAGAGAGAAGGTTTTAAGCAGATTTGGGCTAGTTTGGTGTTCATTTGAACAGAAGCACTATTTGAACATTAGTGGTCTCATAAACCTGTAAACTGACATTTTAGCATTGAAGCTCTAACATAAATAGTTGTGCATATAACTTGTAACACATTAAAAACTGACTCACTGCATTGCAAACAACATTTTATATCATTAGACATAAGCATCTTTCAGTTTGGCAAGTTTTGCACTAAACATTGAATTGAAGCAGCTTTCTCTCATTGAGAGAGAAGGTTTTAAGCAGATTTGGGCTAGTTCGCAGTTAATTTGAACAGAAGCACTATTTGAACATTAGTGGTCTCAGAAACCTTTAAACTGACATTTTTGAGCATTGGAGCTCTAACATAAGTATTTGTGCATATAACTTCTAACACATTAAAAACTGACTCACTGCATTGCAAACAACATTTTATATTATTAGACATAAGCATCTTTCAGTTTGGCAAGTTTTGCACTAAACATTGAATGAAGCAGCTTTCTCTCATTGAGAGAGAAGGTTTTGAGCAGATTTGGGCTAGTTTGCAGTTCATTTGAACAGAAGCACTATTTGAACATTAGTGGTCTCAGAAACCTGTAAACTGACAATCTTGAGCACTGAAGCTCTAACATAAGTATTTGTGCATATAACTTCAAACACATTTACATCTGTCTCACTGCATTGCAAAAATCATTTTATTTCATTAGACATAAGCATCTTTCAGTTTGGCAAGTTTTGCACTGAACATTGAATGAAGCAGCTTTCTCTCATTGGGAGAGAAGGTTTCAAGCAGATTTGGGCTAGTTTGCAGTTATTTGAACAGAAGCACTATTTGAACATTAGTGGTCTCAGAAACCTGTAAACTGACAATCTTGAGCATTGAAGCTCTAACATAAGATTGTGTGCATATTACTTCTAACACATTAAAAACTGTTTTACTGCATTGTAAAAAAACATTATATTTGATAAGACATAAGCATCTTTCAGTTTGGCAAGTTTTGCACTAAACATTGAATGAAGCAGCTTTCTCTCATTGAGAGAGAAGGTTTTGAGCAGATTTGGGCTAGTTTGCAGTTCATTTGAACAGAAGCACTATTTGAACATTAGTGGTCTCAGAAACCTGTAAACTGACAATCTTGAGCATTGAAGCTCTAATATAAGATTTTGTGCATGTAACTTCTAACACATTAAAAACTGTTTTACTGCATTGTAAAAAAAACCATTATATTTGATAAGACATAAGCATCTTTCAGTTTGGCAAGTTTTGCACTGAACATTGAATGAAGCAGCTTTCTCTCATTGAGAGAGAAGGTTTTAAGCAGATTTGGGCTAGTTTTCAGTTAATTTGAACAGAAGCACTATTTGAACATTTGTGGTCTCAGAAACCTGTAAACTGACAATCTTGAGCATTGAAGATCTAACATAAGATTTTGTGCATATAACTTCTAACACATCAAAAACTGTTTTACTGCATTGTAAAAAAAAAACATTATATTTGATAAGACATAATCATCTTTCAGTTTGGCAAGTTTTGCACTAAACATTGAATGAAGCAGCTTTCTCTCATTAAGAGAGAAGGTTTTAAGCAGATTCGGTCTAGTTTGCTGTTCATTTGAACAGAAGCACTATTTGAACATTAGTGGTCTCAGAAACCTGTAAACTGACATTCTAGAGCATTGGAGCTCTAACATAAGTATTTGTGCATATAACTTCAAACACATTTAAATCTGTCTCACTGCATTGCAAAGATCATTTTATTTCATTAGACATAAGCATCTTTCAGTTTGGCAAGTTTTGCACTGAACATTGAATGAAGCAGCTTTCTCTCATTGAGAGAGAAGTTTCTGAGCAGATTTGGGCTAGTTTGCAGTTCATTTGAACAGAAGCACTATTTGAACATTAGTGGTCTCAGAAACCTGTAAACTAACAATCTTGAGCATTGAAGCTCTAACATAAGATTTTGTGCATATAACTTCTAACACATTAAAAACTGTTTTACTGCATTGTAAAAAAAACATTATATTTGATAAGACATACTCATCTTTCAGTTTGGCAAGTTTTGCACTAAACATTGAATGTAGCAGCTTTCTCTCATTGAGAGAGAAGGTTTTAAGCAGATTTGGGCTAGTTTGCAGTTCATTTGAACAGAAGCACTATTTGAACATTAGTGGTGTCAGAAACCTGTAAACTGACATTTTTGAGCATTGGAGCTCTAACATAAGTATTTGTGCATATGACTTCTAACACATTAAAATCTGTCTCACTGCATTGCAAAAAACATTTTATTTCATTACACATAAGCATCTTTCAGTTTGGCAAGTTTTGCACTAAACATTGAATGTAGCACCTTTCTCTCATTGAGAGAGAAGGTTTTAAGCAGATATGGGCTAGTTTGCAGTTCATTTGAACAGAAGCACTATTTGAACATTAGTGGTCTCAGAAACCTGTAAACTGACATTTTTGAGCATTGGAGCTCTAACATAAGTATTTGTGCATATAACTTCTAACACATTTAAATCTGTCTCACTGCATTGCAAAAATCATTTTATTTCATTAGACATAAGCATCTTTCAGTTTGGCAAGTTTTGCACTAAACATTGAATGTAGCAGCTTTCTCTCATTGAGAGAGAAGGTTTTAAGCAGATTTGGGCTATTTTGGTGTTCATTTGAACAGAAGCACTATTTGAACATTAGTGGTCCCATAAACCTGTAAACTGACAATCTTGAGCATTGAAGCTCTAACATAAGATTTTGTGCATATAATATCTAACACATTAAAAACTGTCTCACTGCATTGCAAAAAAAACATTTTATTTCATTAGACATATGCATCTTTCAGTTTGGCAAGTTTTGCTCTAAACATTGAATGAATCAGCTTTCTCTTATTGAGAGAGAAGGTTTTAAGCAGATTTGGGCTAGTTTGCAGTTCATTTGAACAGAAGCACTATTTGAGCATTAGTGGTCTCCGAAACCTGTAAACTGACATTCTTGAGCATTGGAGCTCTAACATAAGTATTTGTGCATATAACTTCAAACACATTTAAATCTGTCTCACTGCATTGCAAAAAACATTTTATTTCATTACACATAAGCATCTTTCAGTTTGGCAAGTTTTGCACTAAACATTGAATGTAGCACCTTTCTCTCATTGAGAGAGAAGGTTTTAAGCAGATTCGGTCTAGTTTGCTGTTCATTTGAACAGAAGCACTATTTGAACATTAGTGGTCTCAGAAACCTGTAAACTGACATTTTTGAGCAGTGGAGCTCTAACATAAGTATTTGTGCATATAACTTGTAACACATTAAAAACTGACTCACTGCATTGCAAACAACATTTTATATCATTAGACATAAGCATCTTTCAGTTTGGCAAGTTTTGCACTAAACATTGAATGAAGCAGCTTTCTCTCATTGAGAGAGAAGGTTTTAAGCAGATTTGGGCTAGTTCGCAGTTAATTTGAACAGAAGCACTATTTGAACATTAGTGGTCTCAGAAACCTTTAAACTGACATTTTTGAGCATTGGAGCTCTAACATAAGTATTTGTGCATATAACTTCTAACACATTAAAAACTGACTCACTGCATTGCAAACAACATTTTATATTATTAGACATAAGCATCTTTCAGTTTCGCAAGTTTTGCACTAAACATTGAATGAAGCAGCTTTCTCTCATTGAGAGAGAAGGTTTTGAGCAGATTTGGGCTAGTTTGCAGTTCATTTGAACAGAAGCACTATTTGAACATTAGTGGTCTCAGAAACCTGTAAACTGACAATCTTGAGCACTGAAGCTCTAACATAAGTATTTGTGCATATAACTTCAAACACATTTACATCTGTCTCACTGCATTGCAAAAATCATTTTATTTCATTAGACATAAGCATCTTTCAGTTTGGCAAGTTTTGCACTGAACATTGAATGAAGCAGCTTTCTCTCATTGGGAGAGAAGGTTTCAAGCAGATTTGGGCTAGTTTGCAGTTATTTGAACAGAAGCACTATTTGAACATTAGTGGTCTCAGAAACCTGTAAACTGACAATCTTGAGCATTGAAGCTCTAACATAAGATTGTGTGCATATTACTTCTAACACATTAAAAACTGTTTTACTGCATTGTAAAAAAACATTATATTTGATAAGACATAAGCATCTTTCAGTTTGGCAAGTTTTGCACTAAACATTGAATGAAGCAGCTTTCTCTCATTGAGAGAGAAGGTTTTGAGCAGATTTGGGCTAGTTTGCAGTTCATTTGAACAGAAGCACTATTTGAACATTAGTGGTCTCAGAAACCTGTAAACTGACAATCTTGAGCATTGAAGCTCTAATATAAGATTTTGTGCATGTAACTTCTAACACATTAAAAACTGTTTTACTGCATTGTAAAAAAAACCATTATATTTGATAAGACATAAGCATCTTTCAGTTTGGCAAGTTTTGCACTGAACATTGAATGAAGCAGCTTTCTCTCATTGAGAGAGAAGGTTTTAAGCAGATTTGGGCTAGTTTGCAGTTAATTTGAACAGAAGCACTATTTGAACATTTGTGGTCTCAGAAACCTGTAAACTGACAATCTTGAGCATTGAAGATCTAACATAAGATTTTGTGCATATAACTTCTAACACATCAAAAACTGTTTTACTGCATTGTAAAAAAAAACATTATATTTGATAAGACATAATCATCTTTCAGTTTGGCAAGTTTTGCACTAAACATTGAATGAAGCAGCTTTCTCTCATTAAGAGAGAAGGTTTTAAGCAGATTCGGTCTAGTTTGCTGTTCATTTGAACAGAAGCACTATTTGAACATTAGTGGTCTCAGAAACCTGTAAACTGACATTCTAGAGCATTGGAGCTCTAACATAAGTATTTGTGCATATAACTTCAAACACATTTAAATCTGTCTCACTGCATTGCAAAGATCATTTTATTTCATTAGACATAAGCATCTTTCAGTTTGGCAAGTTTTGCACTGAACATTGAATGAAGCAGCTTTCTCTCATTGAGAGAGAAGTTTCTGAGCAGATTTGGGCTAGTTTGCAGTTCATTTGAACAGAAGCACTATTTGAACATTAGTGGTCTCAGAAACCTGTATACTAACAATCTTGAGCATTGAAGCTCTAACATAAGATTTTGTGCATATAACTTCTAACACATTAAAAACTGTTTTACTGCATTGTAAAAAAAACATTATATTTGATAAGACATACTCATCTTTCAGTTTGGCAAGTTTTGCACTAAACATTGAATGTAGCAGCTTTCTCTCATTGAGAGAGAAGGTTTTAAGCAGATTTGGGCTAGTTTGCAGTTCATTTGAACAGAAGCACTATTTGAACATTAGTGGTGTCAGAAACCTGTAAACTGACATTTTTGAGCATTGGAGCTCTAACATAAGTATTTGTGCATATGACTTCTAACACATTAAAATCTGTCTCACTGCATTGCAAAAAACATTTTATTTCATTACACATAAGCATCTTTCAGTTTGGCAAGTTTTGCACTAAACATTGAATGTAGCACCTTTCTCTCATTGAGAGAGAAGGTTTTAAGCAGATATGGGCTAGTTTGCAGTTCATTTGAACAGAAGCACTATTTGAACATTAGTGGTCTCAGAAACCTGTAAACTGACATTTTTGAGCATTGGAGCTCTAACATAAGTATTTGTGCATATAACTTCTAACACATTTAAATCTCTCTCACTGCATTGCAAAAATCATTTTATTTCATTAGACATAAGCATCTTTCAGTTTGGCAAGTTTTGCACTAAACATTGAATGTAGCAGCTTTCTCTCATTGAGAGAGAAGGTTTTAAGCAGATTTGGGCTATTTTGGTGTTCATTTGAACAGAAGCACTATTTGAACATTAGTGGTCCCATAAACCTGTAAACTGACAATCTTGAGCATTGAAGCTCTAACATAAGATTTTGTGCATATAATATCTAACACATTAAAAACTGTCTCACTGCATTGCAAAAAAAACATTTTATTTCATTAGACATATGCATCTTTCAGTTTGGCAAGTTTTGCTCTAAACATTGAATGAATCAGCTTTCTCTTATTGAGAGAGAAGGTTTTAAGCAGATTTGGGCTAGTTTGCAGTTCATTTGAACAGAAGCACTATTTGAGCATTAGTGGTCTCCGAAACCTGTAAACTGACATTCTTGAGCATTGGAGCTCTAACATAAGTATTTGTGCATATAACTTCAAACACATTTAAATCTGTCTCACTGCATTGCAAAAAACATTTTATTTCATTACACATAAGCATCTTTCAGTTTGGCAAGTTTTGCACTAAACATTGAATGTAGCACCTTTCTCTCATTGAGAGAGAAGGTTTTAAGCAGATTCGGTCTAGTTTGCTGTTCATTTGAACAGAAGCACTATTTGAACATTAGTGGTCTCAGAAACCTGTAAACTGACATTTTTGAGCAGTGGAGCTCTAACATAAGTATTTGTGCATATAACTTGTAACACATTAAAAACTGACTCACTGCATTGCAAACAACATTTTATATCATTAGACATAAGCATCTTTCAGTTTGGCAAGTTTTGCACTAAACATTGAATTGAAGCAGCTTTCTCTCATTGAAAGAGAAGGTTTTAAGCAGATTTGGGCTAGTTCGCAGTTAATTTGAACAGAAGCACTATTTGAACATTAGTGGTCTCAGAAACCTTTAAACTGACATTTTTGAGCATTGGAGCTCTAACATAAGTATTTGTGCATATAACTTCTAACACATTAAAAACTGACTCACTGCATTGCAAACAACATTTTATATTATTAGACATAAGCATCTTTCAGTTTCGCAAGTTTTGCACTAAACATTGAATGAAGCAGCTTTCTCTTATTGAGAGAGAAGGTTTTAAGCAGATTTGGGCTAGTTCGCAGTTCATTTGAACAGAAGCACTATTTGAACATTAGTGGTCTCAGAAACCTGTAAACTGACAATCTTGAGCACTGAAGCTCTAACATAAGATTTTGTGCATGTAACTTCTAACACATTAAAAACTGTTTTACTGCATTGTAAGAAAACATTATATTTGATAAGACATAAGCATTTTTCAGTTTGGCAAGTTTTGCACTGAACATTAAATGAAGCAGCTTTCTCTCATTGAGAGAGAATGTTTTAAGCAGATTTGGGCTAGTTTGCAGTTCATTTGAACAGAAGCACTATTTGAACATTAGTGGTCTCAGAAACCTGTAAACTGACAATCTTGAGCACTGAAGCTCTAACATAAGTAATTGTGCATATAACTTCAAAAACATTTAAATCTGTCTCACTGCTTTGCAAAAAACATTTTATTTTATTAGACATAAGCATCTTTCAGTTTGGCAAGTTTTGCACTAAACATTGAATGAAGCAGCTTTCTCTCATTGAGAGAGAAGGTTTTAAGCAGATTTGGGCTAGTTTGCAGGTCATTTGAACAGAAGCACTATTTGAACATTAGTGGTCTCAGAAACCTGTAAACTGACAATCTTGAGCATTGAAGCTCAAACATAAGATTTTGTGCATATAATATCTAACACATTAAAAACTGTCTCACTGCATTGCAAAAAAAAACATTTTATTTCATTAGACATATGCATCTTTCAGTTTGGCAAGTTTTGCTCTAAACATTGAATGAAGCAGCTTTCTCTTATTGAGAGAGAAGGTTTTAAGCAGATTTGGGCTAGTTTGCAGTTCATTTGAACAGAAGCACTATTTGAGCATTAGTGGTCTCCAAAACCTGTAAACTGACATTCTTGAGCATTGGAGCTCTAACATAAGTATTTGTGCATATAACTTCAAACACATGTAAATCTGTCTCACTGCATTGCAAAAATCATTTTATTTCATTAGACATAAGCATCTTTCAGGTTGGCAAGTTTTGCACTAAACATTGAATGAAGCAGCTTTCTCTCATTGAGAGAGAAGGTTTTGAGCAGATTCGGGCTAGATTGCAGTTCATTTGAACAGAAGCACTATTTGAACATTAGTGGTCTCAGAAACCTGTAAACTAACAATCTTGAGCATTGAAGCTCTAACATAAGATTTTTTGCATATAACTTCTAACACATTAAAAACTGTTTTACTGCATTGTAAAAAAAAAACATTATATTTGATAAGACATAATCATCTTTCAGTTTGGCAAGTTTTGCACTAAACATTGAATGTAGCAGCTTTCTCTCATTGAGAGAGAAGGTTTTAAGCAGATTTGGGCTAGTTTGGTGTTCATTTGAACAGAAGCACTATTTGAACATTAGTGGTCTCATAAACCTGTAAACTGACATTTTAGCATTGAAGCTCTAACATAAATAGTTGTGCATATAACTTGTAACACATTAAAAACTGACTCACTGCATTGCAAACAACATTTTATATCATTAGACATAAGCATCTTTCAGTTTGGCAAGTTTTGCACTAAACATTGAATTGAAGCAGCTTTCTCTCATTGAGAGAGAAGGTTTTAAGCAGATTTGGGCTAGTTCGCAGTTAATTTGAACAGAAGCACTATTTGAACATTAGTGGTCTCAGAAACCTTTAAACTGACATTTTTGAGCATTGGAGCTCTAACATAAGTATTTGTGCATATAACTTCTAACACATTAAAAACTGACTCACTGCATTGCAAACAACATTTTATATTATTAGACATAAGCATCTTTCAGTTTGGCAAGTTTTGCACTAAACATTGAATGAAGCAGCTTTCTCTCATTGAGAGAGAAGGTTTTGAGCAGATTTGGGCTAGTTTGCAGTTCATTTGAACAGAAGCACTATTTGAACATTAGTGGTCTCAGAAACCTGTAAACTGACAATCTTGAGCACTGAAGCTCTAACATAAGTATTTGTGCATATAACTTCAAACACATTTACATCTGTCTCACTGCATTGCAAAAATCATTTTATTTCATTAGACATAAGCATCTTTCAGTTTGGCAAGTTTTGCACTGAACATTGAATGAAGCAGCTTTCTCTCATTGGGAGAGAAGGTTTCAAGCAGATTTGGGCTAGTTTGCAGTTATTTGAACAGAAGCACTATTTGAACATTAGTGGTCTCAGAAACCTGTAAACTGACAATCTTGAGCATTGAAGCTCTAACATAAGATTGTGTGCATATTACTTCTAACACATTAAAAACTGTTTTACTGCATTGTAAAAAAACATTATATTTGATAAGACATAAGCATCTTTCAGTTTGGCAAGTTTTGCACTAAACATTGAATGAAGCAGCTTTCTCTCATTGAGAGAGAAGGTTTTGAGCAGATTTGGGCTAGTTTGCAGTTCATTTGAACAGAAGCACTATTTGAACATTAGTGGTCTCAGAAACCTGTAAACTGACAATCTTGAGCATTGAAGCTCTAATATAAGATTTTGTGCATGTAACTTCTAACACATTAAAAACTGTTTTACTGCATTGTAAAAAAAACCATTATATTTGATAAGACATAAGCATCTTTCAGTTTGGCAAGTTTTGCACTGAACATTGAATGAAGCAGCTTTCTCTCATTGAGAGAGAAGGTTTTAAGCAGATTTGGGCTAGTTTTCAGTTAATTTGAACAGAAGCACTATTTGAACATTTGTGGTCTCAGAAACCTGTAAACTGACAATCTTGAGCATTGAAGATCTAACATAAGATTTTGTGCATATAACTTCTAACACATCAAAAACTGTTTTACTGCATTGTAAAAAAAAAACATTATATTTGATAAGACATAATCATCTTTCAGTTTGGCAAGTTTTGCACTAAACATTGAATGAAGCAGCTTTCTCTCATTAAGAGAGAAGGTTTTAAGCAGATTCGGTCTAGTTTGCTGTTCATTTGAACAGAAGCACTATTTGAACATTAGTGGTCTCAGAAACCTGTAAACTGACATTCTAGAGCATTGGAGCTCTAACATAAGTATTTGTGCATATAACTTCAAACACATTTAAATCTGTCTCACTGCATTGCAAAGATCATTTTATTTCATTAGACATAAGCATCTTTCAGTTTGGCAAGTTTTGCACTGAACATTGAATGAAGCAGCTTTCTCTCATTGAGAGAGAAGTTTCTGAGCAGATTTGGGCTAGTTTGCAGTTCATTTGAACAGAAGCACTATTTGAACATTAGTGGTCTCAGAAACCTGTAAACTAACAATCTTGAGCATTGAAGCTCTAACATAAGATTTTGTGCATATAACTTCTAACACATTAAAAACTGTTTTACTGCATTGTAAAAAAAACATTATATTTGATAAAACATACTCATCTTTCAGTTTGGCAAGTTTTGCACTAAACATTGAATGTAGCAGCTTTCTCTCATTGAGAGAGAAGGTTTTAAGCAGATTTGGGCTAGTTTGCAGTTCATTTGAACAGAAGCACTATTTGAACATTAGTGGTGTCAGAAACCTGTAAACTGACATTTTTGAGCATTGGAGCTCTAACATAAGTATTTGTGCATATGACTTCTAACACATTAAAATCTGTCTCACTGCATTGCAAAAAACATTTTATTTCATTACACATAAGCATCTTTCAGTTTGGCAAGTTTTGCACTAAACATTGAATGTAGCACCTTTCTCTCATTGAGAGAGAAGGTTTTAAGCAGATATGGGCTAGTTTGCAGTTCATTTGAACAGAAGCACTATTTGAACATTAGTGGTCTCAGAAACCTGTAAACTGACATTTTTGAGCATTGGAGCTCTAACATAAGTATTTGTGCATATAACTTCTAACACATTTAAATCTGTCTCACTGCATTGCAAAAATCATTTTATTTCATTAGACATAAGCATCTTTCAGTTTGGAAAGTTTTGCACTAAACATTGAATGTAGCAGCTTTCTCTCATTGAGAGAGAAGGTTTTAAGCAGATTTGGGCTATTTTGGTGTTCATTTGAACAGAAGCACTATTTGAACATTAGTGGTCCCATAAACCTGTAAACTGACAATCTTGAGCATTGAAGCTCTAACATAAGATTTTGTGCATATAATATCTAACACATTAAAAACTGTCTCACTGCATTGCAAAAAAAACATTTTATTTCATTAGACATATGCATCTTTCAGTTTGGCAAGTTTTGCTCTAAACATTGAATGAATCAGCTTTCTCTTATTGAGAGAGAAGGTTTTAAGCAGATTTGGGCTAGTTTGCAGTTCATTTGAACAGAAGCACTATTTGAGCATTAGTGGTCTCCGAAACCTGTAAACTGACATTCTTGA
The DNA here is from genome assembly GCF_963082965.1 of Carassius carassius. Taxonomy (NCBI): domain Eukaryota; kingdom Metazoa; phylum Chordata; class Actinopteri; order Cypriniformes; family Cyprinidae; genus Carassius; species Carassius carassius. The sequence goes on from NC_081769.1 coordinate 9,650,602, forward strand.
GCATTGGAGCTCTAACATAAGTATTTGTGCATATAACTTCAAACACATTTAAATCTGTCTCACTGCATTGCAAAAAACATTTTATTTCATTACACATAAGCATCTTTCAGTTTGGCAAGTTTTGCACTAAACATTGAATGTAGCACCTTTCTCTCATTGAGAGAGAAGGTTTTAAGCAGATTCGGTCTAGTTTGCTGTTCATTTGAACAGAAGCACTATTTGAACATTAGTGGTCTCAGAAACCTGTAAACTGACATTTTTGAGCAGTGGAGCTCTAACATAAGTATTTGTGCATATAACTTGTAACACATTAAAAACTGACTCACTGCATTGCAAACAACATTTTATATCATTAGACATAAGCATCTTTCAGTTTGGCAAGTTTTGCACTAAACATTGAATTGAAGCAGCTTTCTCTCATTGAAAGAGAAGGTTTTAAGCAGATTTGGGCTAGTTCGCAGTTAATTTGAACAGAAGCACTATTTGAACATTAGTGGTCTCAGAAACCTTTAAACTGACATTTTTGAGCATTGGAGCTCTAACATAAGTATTTGTGCATATAACTTCTAACACATTAAAAACTGACTCACTGCATTGCAAACAACATTTTATATTATTAGACATAAGCATCTTTCAGTTTCGCAAGTTTTGCACTAAACATTGAATGAAGCAGCTTTCTCTTATTGAGAGAGAAGGTTTTAAGCAGATTTGGGCTAGTTCGCAGTTCATTTGAACAGAAGCACTATTTGAACATTAGTGGTCTCAGAAACCTGTAAACTGACAATCTTGAGCACTGAAGCTCTAACATAAGATTTTGTGCATGTAACTTCTAACACATTAAAAACTGTTTTACTGCATTGTAAGAAAACATTATATTTGATAAGACATAAGCATTTTTCAGTTTGGCAAGTTTTGCACTGAACATTAAATGAAGCAGCTTTCTCTCATTGAGAGAGAATGTTTTAAGCAGATTTGGGCTAGTTTGCAGTTCATTTGAACAGAAGCACTATTTGAACATTAGTGGTCTCAGAAACCTGTAAACTGACAATCTTGAGCACTGAAGCTCTAACATAAGTAATTGTGCATATAACTTCAAAAACATTTAAATCTGTCTCACTGCTTTGCAAAAAACATTTTATTTTATTAGACATAAGCATCTTTCAGTTTGGCAAGTTTTGCACTAAACATTGAATGAAGCAGCTTTCTCTCATTGAGAGAGAAGGTTTTAAGCAGATTTGGGCTAGTTTGCAGGTCATTTGAACAGAAGCACTATTTGAACATTAGTGGTCTCAGAAACCTGTAAACTGACAATCTTGAGCATTGAAGCTCAAACATAAGATTTTGTGCATATAATATCTAACACATTAAAAACTGTCTCACTGCATTGCAAAAAAAAACATTTTATTTCATTAGACATATGCATCTTTCAGTTTGGCAAGTTTTGCTCTAAACATTGAATGAAGCAGCTTTCTCTTATTGAGAGAGAAGGTTTTAAGCAGATTTGGGCTAGTTTGCAGTTCATTTGAACAGAAGCACTATTTGAGCATTAGTGGTCTCCAAAACCTGTAAACTGACATTCTTGAGCATTGGAGCTCTAACATAAGTATTTGTGCATATAACTTCAAACACATGTAAATCTGTCTCACTGCATTGCAAAAATCATTTTATTTCATTAGACATAAGCATCTTTCAGGTTGGCAAGTTTTGCACTAAACATTGAATGAAGCAGCTTTCTCTCATTGAGAGAGAAGGTTTTGAGCAGATTCGGGCTAGATTGCAGTTCATTTGAACAGAAGCACTATTTGAACATTAGTGGTCTCAGAAACCTGTAAACTAACAATCTTGAGCATTGAAGCTCTAACATAAGATTTTTTGCATATAACTTCTAACACATTAAAAACTGTTTTACTGCATTGTAAAAAAAAAACATTATATTTGATAAGACATAATCATCTTTCAGTTTGGCAAGTTTTGCACTAAACATTGAATGTAGCAGCTTTCTCTCATTGAGAGAGAAGGTTTTAAGCAGATTTGGGCTAGTTTGGTGTTCATTTGAACAGAAGCACTATTTGAACATTAGTGGTCTCATAAACCTGTAAACTGACATTTTAGCATTGAAGCTCTAACATAAGTAGTTGTGCATATAACTTGTAACACATTAAAAACTGACTCACTGCATTGCAAACAACATTTTATATCATTAGACATAAGCATCTTTCAGTTTGGCAAGTTTTGCACTAAACATTGAATTGAAGCAGCTTTCTCTCATTGAGAGAGAAGGTTTTAAGCAGATTTGGGCTAGTTCGCAGTTAATTTGAACAGAAGCACTATTTGAACATTAGTGGTCTCAGAAACCTTTAAACTGACATTTTTGAGCATTGGAGCTCTAACATAAGTATTTGTGCATATAACTTCTAACACATTAAAAACTGACTCACTGCATTGCAAACAACATTTTATATTATTAGACATAAGCATCTTTCAGTTTGGCAAGTTTTGCACTAAACATTGAATGAAGCAGCTTTCTCTCATTGAGAGAGAAGGTTTTGAGCAGATTTGGGCTAGTTTGCAGTTCATTTGAACAGAAGCACTATTTGAACATTAGTGGTCTCAGAAACCTGTAAACTGACAATCTTGAGCACTGAAGCTCTAACATAAGTATTTGTGCATATAACTTCAAACACATTTACATCTGTCTCACTGCATTGCAAAAATCATTTTATTTCATTAGACATAAGCATCTTTCAGTTTGGCAAGTTTTGCACTGAACATTGAATGAAGCAGCTTTCTCTCATTGGGAGAGAAGGTTTCAAGCAGATTTGGGCTAGTTTGCAGTTATTTGAACAGAAGCACTATTTGAACATTAGTGGTCTCAGAAACCTGTAAACTGACAATCTTGAGCATTGAAGCTCTAACATAAGATTGTGTGCATATTACTTCTAACACATTAAAAACTGTTTTACTGCATTGTAAAAAAACATTATATTTGATAAGACATAAGCATCTTTCAGTTTGGCAAGTTTTGCACTAAACATTGAATGAAGCAGCTTTCTCTCATTGAGAGAGAAGGTTTTGAGCAGATTTGGGCTAGTTTGCAGTTCATTTGAACAGAAGCACTATTTGAACATTAGTGGTCTCAGAAACCTGTAAACTGACAATCTTGAGCATTGAAGCTCTAATATAAGATTTTGTGCATGTAACTTCTAACACATTAAAAACTGTTTTACTGCATTGTAAAAAAAACCATTATATTTGATAAGACATAAGCATCTTTCAGTTTGGCAAGTTTTGCACTGAACATTGAATGAAGCAGCTTTCTCTCATTGAGAGAGAAGGTTTTAAGCAGATTTGGGCTAGTTTTCAGTTAATTTGAACAGAAGCACTATTTGAACATTTGTGGTCTCAGAAACCTGTAAACTGACAATCTTGAGCATTGAAGATCTAACATAAGATTTTGTGCATATAACTTCTAACACATCAAAAACTGTTTTACTGCATTGTAAAAAAAAAACATTATATTTGATAAGACATAATCATCTTTCAGTTTGGCAAGTTTTGCACTAAACATTGAATGAAGCAGCTTTCTCTCATTAAGAGAGAAGGTTTTAAGCAGATTCGGTCTAGTTTGCTGTTCATTTGAACAGAAGCACTATTTGAACATTAGTGGTCTCAGAAACCTGTAAACTGACATTCTAGAGCATTGGAGCTCTAACATAAGTATTTGTGCATATAACTTCAAACACATTTAAATCTGTCTCACTGCATTGCAAAGATCATTTTATTTCATTAGACATAAGCATCTTTCAGTTTGGCAAGTTTTGCACTGAACATTGAATGAAGCAGCTTTCTCTCATTGAGAGAGAAGTTTCTGAGCAGATTTGGGCTAGTTTGCAGTTCATTTGAACAGAAGCACTATTTGAACATTAGTGGTCTCAGAAACCTGTAAACTAACAATCTTGAGCATTGAAGCTCTAACATAAGATTTTGTGCATATAACTTCTAACACATTAAAAACTGTTTTACTGCATTGTAAAAAAAACATTATATTTGATAAGACATACTCATCTTTCAGTTTGGCAAGTTTTGCACTAAACATTGAATGTAGCAGCTTTCTCTCATTGAGAGAGAAGGTTTTAAGCAGATTTGGGCTAGTTTGCAGTTCATTTGAACAGAAGCACTATTTGAACATTAGTGGTGTCAGAAACCTGTAAACTGACATTTTTGAGCATTGGAGCTCTAACATAAGTATTTGTGCATATGACTTCTAACACATTAAAATCTGTCTCACTGCATTGCAAAAAACATTTTATTTCATTACACATAAGCATCTCTCAGTTTGGCAAGTTTTGCACTAAACATTGAATGTAGCACCTTTCTCTCATTGAGAGAGAAGGTTTTAAGCAGATATGGGCTAGTTTGCAGTTCATTTGAACAGAAGCACTATTTGAACATTAGTGGTCTCAGAAACCTGTAAACTGACATTTTTGAGCATTGGAGCTCTAACATAAGTATTTGTGCATATAACTTCTAACACATTTAAATCTGTCTCACTGCATTGCAAAAATCATTTTATTTCATTAGACATAAGCATCTTTCAGTTTGGCAAGTTTTGCACTAAACATTGAATGTAGCAGCTTTCTCTCATTGAGAGAGAAGGTTTTAAGCAGATTTGGGCTATTTTGGTGTTCATTTGAACAGAAGCACTATTTGAACATTAGTGGTCCCATAAACCTGTAAACTGACAATCTTGAGCATTGAAGCTCTAACATAAGATTTTGTGCATATAATATCTAACACATTAAAAACTGTCTCACTGCATTGCAAAAAAAACATTTTATTTCATTAGACATATGCATCTTTCAGTTTGGCAAGTTTTGCTCTAAACATTGAATGAATCAGCTTTCTCTTATTGAGAGAGAAGGTTTTAAGCAGATTTGGGCTAGTTTGCAGTTCATTTGAACAGAAGCACTATTTGAGCATTAGTGGTCTCCGAAACCTGTAAACTGACATTCTTGAGCATTGGAGCTCTAACATAAGTATTTGTGCATATAACTTGTAACACATTAAAAACTGACTCACTGCATTGCAAACAACATTTTATATCATTAGACATAAGCATCTTTCAGTTTGGCAGGTTTTGCACTAAACATTGAATGTAGCACCTTTCTCTCATTGAGAGAGAAGGTTTTAAGCAGATTCGGTCTAGTTTGCTGTTCATTTGAACAGAAGCACTATTTGAACATTAGTGGTCTCAGAAACCTGTAAACTGACATTTTTGAGCAGTGGAGCTCTAACATAAGTATTTGTGCATATAACTTGTAACACATTAAAAACTGACTCACTGCATTGCAAACAACATTTTATATCATTAGACATAAGCATCTTTCAGTTTGGCAAGTTTTGCACTAAACATTGAATTGAAGCAGCTTTCTCTCATTGAGAGAGAAGGTTTTAAGCAGATTTGGGCTAGTTCGCAGTTCATTTGAACAGAAGCACTATTTGAACATTAGTGGTCTCAGAAACCTGTAAACTGACAATCTTGAGCACTGAAGCTCTAACATAAGATTTTGTGCATGTAACTTCTAACACATTAAAAACTGTTTTACTGCATTGTAAGAAAACATTATATTTGATAAGACATAAGCATTTTTCAGTTTGGCAAGTTTTGCACTGAACATTAAATGAAGCAGCTTTCTCTCATTGAGAGAGAATGTTTTAAGCAGATTTGGGCTAGTTTGCAGTTCATTTGAACAGAAGCACTATTTGAACATTAGTGGTCTCAGAAACCTGTAAACTGACAATCTTGAGCACTGAAGCTCTAACATAAGTAATTGTGCATATAACTTCAAAAACATTTAAATCTGTCTCACTGCTTTGCAAAAAACATTTTATTTTATTAGACATAAGCATCTTTCAGTTTGGCAAGTTTTGCACTAAACATTGAATGAAGCAGCTTTCTCTCATTGAGAGAGAAGGTTTTAAGCAGATTTGGGCTAGTTTGCAGGTCATTTGAACAGAAGCACTATTTGAACATTAGTGGTCTCAGAAACCTGTAAACTGACAATCTTGAGCATTGAAGCTCAAACATAAGATTTTGTGCATATAATATCTAACACATTAAAAACTGTCTCACTGCATTGCAAAAAAAACATTTTATTTCTTTAGACATATGCATCTTTCAGTTTGGCAAGTTTTGCTCTAAACATTGAATGAAGCAGCTTTCTCTTATTGAGAGAGAAGGTTTTAAGCAGATTTGGGCTAGTTTGCAGTTCATTTGAACAGAAGCACTATTTGAGCATTAGTGGTCTCCAAAACCTGTAAACTGACATTCTTGAGCATTGGAGCTCTAACATAAGTATTTGTGCATATAACTTCAAACACATGTAAATCTGTCTCACTGCATTGCAAAAATCATTTTATTTCATTAGACATAAGCATCTTTCAGGTTGGCAAGTTTTGCACTAAACATTGAATGAAGCAGCTTTCTCTCATTGAGAGAGAAGGTTTTGAGCAGATTCGGGCTAGATTGCAGTTCATTTGAACAGAAGCACTATTTGAACATTAGTGGTCTCAGAAACCTGTAAACTAACAATCTTGAGCATTGAAGCTCTAACATAAGATTTTTTGCATATAACTTCTAACACATTAAAAACTGTTTTACTGCATTGTAAAAAAAAAACATTATATTTGATAAGACATAATCATCTTTCAGTTTGGCAAGTTTTGCACTAAACATTGAATGTAGCAGCTTTCTCTCATTGAGAGAGAAGGTTTTAAGCAGATTTGGGCTAGTTTGGTGTTCATTTGAACAGAAGCACTATTTGAACATTAGTGGTCTCATAAACCTGTAAACTGACATTTTAGCATTGAAGCTCTAACATAAGTAGTTGTGCATATAACTTGTAACACATTAAAAACTGACTCACTGCATTGCAAACAACATTTTATATCATTAGACATAAGCATCTTTCAGTTTGGCAAGTTTTGCACTAAACATTGAATTGAAGCAGCTTTCTCTCATTGAGAGAGAAGGTTTTAAGCAGATTTGGGCTAGTTCGCAGTTAATTTGAACAGAAGCACTATTTGAACATTAGTGGTCTCAGAAACCTTTAAACTGACATTTTTGAGCATTGGAGCTCTAACATAAGTATTTGTGCATATAACTTCTAACACATTAAAAACTGACTCACTGCATTGCAAACAACATTTTATATTATTAGACATAAGCATCTTTCAGTTTGGCAAGTTTTGCACTAAACATTGAATGAAGCAGCTTTCTCTCATTGAGAGAGAAGGTTTTGAGCAGATTTGGGCTAGTTTGCAGTTCATTTGAACAGAAGCACTATTTGAACATTAGTGGTCTCAGAAACCTGTAAACTGACAATCTTGAGCACTGAAGCTCTAACATAAGTATTTGTGCATATAACTTCAAACACATTTACATCTGTCTCACTGCATTGCAAAAATCATTTTATTTCATTAGACATAAGCATCTTTCAGTTTGGCAAGTTTTGCACTGAACATTGAATGAAGCAGCTTTCTCTCATTGGGAGAGAAGGTTTCAAGCAGATTTGGGCTAGTTTGCAGTTATTTGAACAGAAGCACTATTTGAACATTAGTGGTCTCAGAAACCTGTAAACTGACAATCTTGAGCATTGAAGCTCTAACATAAGATTGTGTGCATATTACTTCTAACACATTAAAAACTGTTTTACTGCATTGTAAAAAAACATTATATTTGATAAGACATAAGCATCTTTCAGTTTGGCAAGTTTTGCACTAAACATTGAATGAAGCAGCTTTCTCTCATTGAGAGAGAAGGTTTTGAGCAGATTTGGGCTAGTTTGCAGTTCATTTGAACAGAAGCACTATTTGAACATTAGTGGTCTCAGAAACCTGTAAACTGACAATCTTGAGCATTGAAGCTCTAATATAAGATTTTGTGCATGTAACTTCTAACACATTAAAAACTGTTTTACTGCATTGTAAAAAAAAACCATTATATTTGATAAGACATAAGCATCTTTCAGTTTGGCAAGTTTTGCACTGAACATTGAATGAAGCAGCTTTCTCTCATTGAGAGAGAAGGTTTTAAGCAGATTTGGGCTAGTTTGCAGTTAATTTGAACAGAAGCACTATTTGAACATTTGTGGTCTCAGAAACCTGTAAACTGACAATCTTGAGCATTGAAGATCTAACATAAGATTTTGTGCATATAACTTCTAACACATCAAAAACTGTTTTACTGCATTGTAAAAAAAAAACATTATATTTGATAAGACATAATCATCTTTCAGTTTGGCAAGTTTTGCACTAAACATTGAATGAAGCAGCTTTCTCTCATTAAGAGAGAAGGTTTTAAGCAGATTTGGGCTAGTTTGGTGTTCATTTGAACAGAAGCACTATTTAAACATTAGTGGTCTCATAAACCTGTAAACTGACAATCTTGAGCATTGAAGCTCTAACATAAGATTTTGTGCATATAATATCTAACACATTAAAAACTGTCTCACTGCATTGCAAAAAAAACATTTTATTTCATTAGACATATGCATCTTTCAGTTTGGCAAGTTTTGCTCTAAACATTGAATGAAGCAGCTTTCTCTCATTGAGAGAGAAGGTTTTAAGCAGATTTGGGCTAGTTTGCAGTTCATTTGAACAGAAGCACTATTTGAGCATTAGTGGTCTCCGAAACCTGTAAACTGACATTCTTGAGCATTGGAGCTCTAACATAAGTATTTGTGCATATAACTTCAAACACATTTAAATCTGTCTCACTGCATTGCAAAAATCATTTTATTTCATTAGACATAAGCATCTTTCTGTTTGGCAAGTTTTGCACTAAACATTGTATGTAGCAGCTTTCTCTCATTGAGAGAGAAGGTTTTAAGCAGATTTGGGCTAGTTTGGTGTTCATTTGAACAGAAGCACTATTTAAACATTAGTGGTCTCATAAACCTGTAAACTGACAATCTTGAGCATTGAAGCTCTAACATAAGATTTTGTGCATATAATATCTAACACATTAAAAACTGTCTCACTGAAAAAAAAAAAAAACTGTCTCACAAAAAAAAACATTTTATTTCATTAGACATATGCATCTTTCAGTTTGGCAAGTTTTGCTCTAAACATTGAATGAAGCAGCTTTCTCTTATTGAGAGAGAAGGTTTTAAGCAGATTTGGGCTAGTTTGCAGTTCATTTGAACAGAAGCACTATTTGAGCATTAGTGGTCTCCGAAACCTGTAAACTGACAGTCTTGAGCATTGGAGCTCTAACATAAGTATTTGTGCATATAACTTCAAACACATTTAAATCTGTCTCACTGCCTTGCAAAAATCATTTTATTTCATTAGACATAAGCATCTTTCAGGTTGGCAAGTTTTGCACTAAACATTGAATGAAGCAGCTTTCTCTCATTGAGAGAGAAGGTTTTGAGCAGATTTGGGCTAGATTGCAGTTCATTTGAACAGAAGCACTATTTGAACATTAGTGGTCTCAGAAACCTGTAAACTGACAATCTTGAGCATTGAAGCTCTAATATAAGATTTTGTGCATGTAACTTCTAACACATTAAAAACTGTTTTACTACATTGTAAAAAAAACCATTATATTTGATAAGACATAAGCATCTTTCAGTTTGGCAAGTTTTGCACTGAACATTGAATGAAGCAGCTATCTCTCATTGAGAGAGAAGGTTTTAAGCAGATTTGGGCTAGTTTGCAGTTCATTTGAACAGAAGCACTATTTGAACATTAGTGGTCTCAGAAACCTGTAAACTGACAATCTTGAGCACTGAAGCTCTAAGATAAGTATTTGTGCATAAAACTTCAAACACATTTAAATCTGTCTCACTGCATTGCAAAAATCATTTTATTTCATTAGACATAAGCATCTTTCAGTTTGGCAAGTTTTGCACTAAACATTGAATGAAGCAGCTTTCTCTCATTGAGAGAGAAGGTTTTAACAGATTTGGGCTAGTTTGCAGTTCATTTGAACAGAAGCACTATTTGAACATTAGTGGTCTCAGAAACCTGTAAACTGACAATCTTGAGCACTGAAGCTCTAACATAAGATTTTGTGCATATAACTTCTAACACATTAAAAACTGACTCACTGCATTGCAAAAATCATTTTATTTCATTTGACATAAGCATCTTTCAGTTTGGCAAGTTTTGCACTAAACATTGAATGAAGCAGCTTTCTCTCATTGAGAGAGAAGGTTTTGAGCAGATTTGGGCTAGTTTGCAGTTATTTGAACAGAAGCACTATTTGAACATTAGTGGTCTCAGAAACCTGTAAACTGACAATCTTGAGCATTGAAGCTCTAACATAAGATTGTGTGCATATTACTTCTAACACATTAAAAACTGTTTTACTGCATTGTAAAAAAAACATTATATTTGATAAGACATAAGCATCTTTCAGTTTGGCAAGTTTTGCACTAAACATTGAATGAAGCAGCTTTCTCTCATTGAGAGAGAAGGTTTTGAGCAGATTTGGGCTAGTTTGCAGTTCATTTGAACAGAAGCACTATTTGAACATTAGTGGTCTCAGAAACCTGTAAACTGACAATCTTGAGCATTGAAGCTCTAATATAAGATTTTGTGCATGTAACTTCTAACACATTAAAAACTGTTTTACTGCATTGTAAAAAAAAACATTATATTTGATAAGACATAAGCATCTTTCAGTTTGGCAAGTTTTGCACTGAACATTGAATGAAGCAGCTTTCTCTCATTGAGAGAGAAGGTTTTAAGCAGATTTGGGCTAGTTTGCAGTTAATTTGAACAGAAGCACTATTTGAACATTTGTGGTCTCAGAAACCTGTAAACTGACAATCTTGAGCATTGAAGATCTAACATAAGATTTTGTGCATATAACTTCTAACACATCAAAAACTGTTTTACTGCATTGTTAAAAAAAACATTATATTTGATAAGACATAATCATCTTTCAGTTTGGCAAGTTTTGCACTAAACATTGAATGAAGCAGCTTTCTCTCATTAAGAGAGAAGGTTTTAAGCAGATTTGGGCTAGTTTGGTGTTCATTTGAACAGAAGCACTATTTAAACATTAGTGGTCTCATAAACCTGTAAACTGACAATCTTGAGCATTGAAGCTCTAACATAAGATTTTGTGCATATAATATCTAACACATTAAAAACTGTCTCACTGCATTGCAAAAATCATTTTATTTCATTAGACATATGCATCTTTCAGTTTGGCAAGTTTTGCTCTAAACATTGAATGAAGCAGCTTTCTCTTATTGAGAGAGAAGGTTTTAAGCAGATTTGGGCTAGTTTGCAGTTCATTTGAACAGAAGCACTATTTGAGCATTAGTGGTCTCCGAAACCTGTAAACTGACAGTCTTGAGCATTGGAGCTATAACATAAGTATTTGTGCATATAACTTCAAACACATTTAAATCTGTCTCACTGCCTTGCAAAAATCATTTTATTTCATTAGACATAAGCATCTTTCAGGTTGGCAAGTTTTGCACTAAACATTGAACGAAGCAGCTTTCTCTCATTGAGAGAGAAGGTTTTGAGCAGATTTGGGCTAGATTGCAGTTCATTTGAACAGAAGCACTATTTGAACATTAGTGGTCTCAGAAACCTGTAAACTGACAATCTTGAGCATTGAAGCTCTAATATAAGATTTTGTGCATGTAACTTCTAACACATTAAAAACTGTTTTACTACATTGTAAAAAAAACCATTATATTTGATAAGACATAAGCATCTTTCAGTTTGGCAAGTTTTGCACTGAACATTGAATGAAGCAGCTATCTCTCATTGAGAGAGAAGGTTTTAAGCAGATTTGGGCTAGTTTGCAGTTCATTTGAACAGAAGTACTAATTGAACATTAGTGGTCTCAGAAACCTGTAAACTGACAATCTTGAGCACTGAAGCTCTAAGATAAGTATTTGTGCATAAAACTTCAAACACATTTAAATCTGTCTCACTGCATTGCAAAAATCATTTTATTTCATTAGACATAAGCATCTTTCAGTTTGGCAAGTTTTGCACTAAACATTGAATGAAGCAGCTTTCTCTCATTGAGAGAGAAGGTTTTAACAGATTTGGGCTAGTTTGCAGTTCATTTGAACAGAAGCACTATTTGAACATTAGTGGTCTCAGAAACCTGTAAACTGACAATCTTGAGCACTGAAGCTCTAACATAAGATTTTGTGCATATAACTTCTAACACATTAAAAACTGACTCACTGCATTGCAAAAATCATTTTATTTCATTTGACATAAGCATCTTTCAGTTTGGCAAGTTTTGCACTAAACATTGAATGAAGCAGCTTTCTCTCATTGAGAGAGAAGGTTTTAAGCAGATTTGGGCTAGTTTGCAGTTCATTTGAACAGAAGCACTATTTGAACATTAGTGGTCTCAGAAACCTGTAAACTGACAATCTTGAGCACTGAAGCTCTAAGATAAGTATTTGTGCATAAAACTTCAAACACATTTAAATCTGTCTCACTGCATTGCAAAAATCATTTTATTTCATTAGACATAAGCATCTTTCAGTTTGGCAAGTTTTGCACTAAACATTGAATGAAGCAGCTTTCTCTCATTGAGAGAGAAGGTTGTAAGCAGATTTGGGCTAGTTTGCAGTTCATTTGAACAGAAGCACTATTTGAACATTAGTGGTCTCAGAAACCTGTAAACTGACAATCTTGAGCACTGAAGCTCTAACATAAGATTTTGTGCATGTAACTTCTAACACATTAAAAACTGTTTTACTGCATTGTAAGAAAACATTATATTTGATAAGACATAAGCATTTTTCAGTTTGGCAAGTTTTGCACTGAACATTAAATGAAGCAGTTTTCTCTCATTGAGAGAGAATGTTTTAAGCAGATTTGGGCTAGTTTGCAGTTCATTTGAACAGAAGCACTATTTGAACATTAGTGGTCTCAGAAACCTGTAAACTGACAATCTTGAGCACTGAAGCTCTAACATAAGTTTTTGGGCATATAACTTCTAACACATTAAAAACTGTTTTACAGCATTGCAAAAACATTGTATTTCATAAGGCATAAGCATCTTTCAGTTTGGCAAGATTTGCACTGATTATTGAATGAAGCAGCTTTCTCTTATAGAGAGACAAGCTTTTGAGCTTATTTAGGCTAGATTTCACTTCATTTGAACAAAAGCACTATTTTAACATTACTGGTCTCAGAAACCTGTAAACTTACAATCTTGAGCATTGAAGTCCTAACATATGTTTTTGTGCATATAACTTCTAACACATTAAAAACTGTCTTACAGCATTGCAAAAACATTGTATTTCATTAGGCATAAGCATCTTTCAGTTTGGCAAGATTTGCACTGAATATTGAATGAAGCAGCTTTCTCTCATAGAGAGACAAGCTTTTGAGCAGATTTGGGCTAGATTTCACTTCATTTGAACAGAAGCACTATTTCAACATTACTGGTCTCAGAAACCTGTAAAATGACAATCTTGAGCATTGAAGTCCTAACATAAGTTTTTGGGCATTTAACTTCTAACACATTAAAACCTGTCTTACAGCATTGCAAAAACAATGTATTTCATAAGGCATAAGCATCTTTCAGTTTGGCAACATTTGCACTGAATATTGAATGAAGCAGCTTTCTCTCATAGAGAGACAAGCTTTTGAGAGTTTTGGGCTAGATTTCACTTCATTTGAACAGAAGCACTATTTCAACATTACTGGTCTCAGAAACCTGTAAAATGACAATCTTGAGCATTGAAGTCCTAACATAAGTTTTTGTGCATATTACTTCTAACACATTAAAAACTGTCTTACAGCATTGCAAAAACATTTTATTTCATAAGGCATAAGCATCTTTCAGTTTGGCAAGATTTGCAATGAATATTGAATGAAGCAGCTTTCTCTTACAGAGAGACAAGCTTTTGAGCTTATTTAGGCTAGATTTCACTTCATTTGAACAGAAGCACTATTTTAACATTACTGGTCTCAGAAGCCTGTAAACTGACAATCTTGAGCATTGAAGTCCTAACATATGTTTTTGTGCATATAACTTCTAACACATTAAAAACTGTTTTACAGCATTGCAAAAACATTGTATTTCATAAGGCATAAGCATCTTTCAGTTTGGCAAGATTTGCACTGATTATTGAATGAAGCAGCTTTCTCTTATAGAGAGACAAGCTTTTGAGCTTTTTTAGGCTAGATTTCACTTCATTTGAACAGAAGCACTATTTCAACATTACTGGTCTCAGAAACCTGTAAAATGACAATCTTGAGCATTGAAGTCCTAACATAAGTTTTTGGGCATTTAACTTCTAACACATTAAAAACTGTCTTACAGCATTGGAAAAACATTGTATTTCATAAGGCATAAGCATCTTTCAGTTTGGCAAGATTTGCACTGAATATTGAATGAAGCAGCTTTCTCTCATAGAGAGACAAGCTTTTGAGCAGATTTGGGCTAGATTTCACTTCATTTGAACAGAAGCACTATTTCAACATTACTGGTCTCAGAAACCTGTAAAATGACAATCTTGAGCATTGAAGTCCTAACATAAGTTTTTGTGCATTTAACTTCTAACACATTAAAAACTGTCTTACAGCATTGCAAAAACATTGTATTTCATAAGGCATAAGCATCTTTCAGTTTGGCAACATTTGCACTGAATATTGAATGAAGCAGCTTTCTCTCATAGAGAGACAAGCTTTTGAGCTTATTTAGGCTAGATTTCACTTCATTTGAACAGAAGCACTATTTCAACATTACTGGTCTCAGAAACCTGTAAAATGACAATCTTGAGCATTGAAGTCCTAACATAAGTTCTTGTGCATATTACTTCTAACACATTAAAAACTGTCTTACAGCATTGCAAAAACATTTTATTTCATAAGGCATAAGCATCTTTCAGTTTGGCAAAAATTGCACTGATTATTGAATGAAGCAGCTTTCTCTTATAGAGAGACAAGCTTTTGAGCAGATTTGGGCTAAAGTTCACTTCATTTGAACAGAAGCACTATTTCAACATTACTGGTCTCAGAAACCTGTAAACTAACAATCTTGAGCATTGAAGTCCTAACATATGTTTTTGTGCATATAACTTCAAACACATTAAAAACTGTCTTACAGCATTGCAAAAACATTGTATTTAATTAGGCATAAGCATCTTTCAGTTTGGCAAGATTTGCACTGATTATTGAATGAAGCAGCTTTTTCTTATAGAGAGACAAGCTTTTGAGCTTATTTATGCTAGATTGCACTTCATTTGAACAGAAGCACTATTTCAACATTACTGGTCTCAGAAACCTGTAAACTTACAATCTTGAGCATTGAAGTCCTAACATATGTTTTTGTGCATATAACTTCAAACACATTAAAAACTGTCTTACAGCATTGCAAAAACATTGTATTTAATTAGGCATAAGCATCTTTCAGTTTGGCAAGATTTGCACTGATTATTGAATGAAGCAGCTTTTTCTTATAGAGAGACAAGCTTTTGAGCAGATTTGGGCTAAAGTTCACTTCATTTGAACAGAAGCACTATTTCAACATTACTGGTCTCAGAAACCTGTAAACTAACAATCTTGAGCATTGAAGTCCTAACATATGTTTTTGTGCATATAACTTCTAACACATTAAAAACTGTCTTACAGCATTGCAAAAACATTGTATTTCATTAGGCATAAGCATCTTTCAGTTTGGCAAGAATTGCACTGATTATTGAATGAAGCAGCTTTTTCTTATAGAGAGACAAGCTTTTGAGCTTATTTATGCTAGATTTCACTTCATTTGAACAGAAGCACTATTTCAACATTACTGGTCTCAGAAACCTGTAAACTTACAATCTTGAGCATTGAAGTCCTAACATATGTTTTTGTGCATATAACTTTTAACACATTAAAAACTGTCTTACAGCATTGCAAAAACATTGAATTTCATTAGGCATAAGCATCTTTCAGTTTGGCAAGATTTGCACTGATTATTGAATGAAGCAGCTTTTTCTTATAGAGAGACAAGCTTTTGAGCAGATTTGGGCTAAAGTTCACTTCATTTGAACAGAAGCACTATTTCAACATTACTGGTCTCAGAAACCTGTAAACTGACAATCTTGAGCATTTGAAGTACTAACATATGTTTTTGTGCATATAACTTCTAACACATTAAAAACTGTCTTACAGCATTGCAAAAACATTGTATTTCATAAGGCATTAGCATCTTTCAGTTTGGCAAGATTTGCACTGATTATTGAATGAAGCAGCTTTTTCTTATAGAGAGACAAGCTTTTGAGCTTATTTATGCTAGATTTCACTTCATTTGAACAAAAGCACTATTTTAACATTACTGGTCTCAGAAACCTGTAAACTAACAATCTTGAGCATTGAAGTCCTAACATATGTTTTTGTGCATATAACTTCTAACACATTAAAAACTGTCTTACAGCATTGCAAAAACATTGTATTTCATAAGGCATAAGCATCTTTCAGTTTGGCAAGATTTGCAATGAATATTGAATGAAGCAGCTTTCTCTTATAGAGAGACAAGCTTTTGAGCTTATTTAGGCTAGATTTCACTTCATTTGAACAGAAGCACTATTTTAACATTACTGGTCTCAGAAACCTGTAAACTTACAATCTTGAGCATTGAAGTCCTAACATATGTTTTTGTGCATATAACTTCTAACACATTAAAAACTGTCTTACAGCATTGCAAAAACATTGTATTTCATTAGGCATAAGCATCTTTCAGTTTGGCAAGATTTGCACTGATTATTGAATGAAGCAGCTTTCTCTTATAGAGAGACAAGCTTTTGAGCTTATTTAGGCTAGATTTCACTTCATTTGAACAAAAGCACTATTTTAACATTACTGGTCTCAGAAACCTGTAAACTTACAATCTTGAGCATTGAAGTCCTAACATATGTTATTGTGCATATAACTTCTAACACATTAAAAACTTTCTTACAGCATTGCAAAAACATTGTATTTCATAAGGCATAAGCATCTTTCAGTTTGGCAACATTTGCACTGAATATTGAATGAAGCAGCTTTCTCTCATAGAGAGACAAGCTTTTGAGCAGATTTGGGCTAGATTTCACTTCATTTGAACAGAAGCACTATTTCAACATTACTGGTCTCAGAAACCTGTAAACTGACAATCTTGAGCATTTGAAGTCCTAACATAAGTTTTTGTGCATATAACTTCTAACACATTAAAAACTGTCTTACAGCATTGCAAAAACATTGTATTTCATAAGGCATAAGCATCTTTCAGTTTGGCAAGATTTGCACTGATTATTGAATGAAGCAGCTTTCTCTTATAGAGAGACAAGCTTTTGAGCTTATTTAGGCTAGATTTCACTTCATTTGAACAAAAGCACTATTTCAACATTACTGGTCTCAGAAACCTGTAAACTTACAATCTTGAGCATTGAAGTCCTAACATATGTTTTTGTGCATATAACTTCTAACACATTAAAAACTGTCTCACTTCATTGCAGAAATAATTTTATTTCATAAGACATAAGCATCTTTCAGTTTGGCAAGAATTGCACTGAACATTTAATGAAGCAGCTCTATCTCACATTGAAACAAGCTTTTGAGCAGATTTGGGCTAGATTTCACTTCATTTGAACAGAAGCACTATTTCAACATTACTGGTCTCAGAAACCTGTAAAATGACAATCTTGAGCATTGAAGTCCTAACATAAGTTTTTGGGCATATAACTTCTAACACATTAAAAACTGTTTTACAGCATTGCAAAAACATTGTATTTCATAAGGCATAAGCATCTTTCAGTTTGGCAAGATTTGCACTGATTATTGAATGAAGCAGCTTTCTCTTATAGAGAGACAAGCTTTTGAGCTTATTTAGGCTAGATTTCACTTCATTTGAACAAAAGCACTATTTTAACATTACTGGTCTCAGAAACCTGTAAACTTACAATCTTGAGCATTGAAGTCCTAACACATGTTTTTGTGCATATAACTTCTAACACATTAAAAACTGTCTTACAGCATTGCAAGAACATTGTATTTCATTAGGCATAAGCATCTTTCAGTTTGGCAAGATTTGCACTGAATATTGAATGAAGCAGCTTTCTCTCATAGAGAGACAAGCTTTTGAGCAGATTTGGGCTAGATTTCACTTCATTTGAACAGAAGCACTATTTCAACATTACTGGTCTCAGAAACCTGTAAACTGACAATCTTGAGCATTTGAAGTCCTAACATAAGTTTTTGTGCATATAACTTCTAACACATTAAAAACTGTCTTACAGCATTGCAAAAACATTGTATTTCATAAGGCATAAGCATCTTTCAGTTTGGCAAGATTTGCACTGATTATTGAATGAAGCAGCTTTCTCTTATAGAGAGACAAGCTTTTGAGCTTATTTAGGCTAGATTTCACTTCATTTGAACAAAAGCACTATTTCAACATTACTGGTCTCAGAAACCTGTAAACTTACAATCTTGAGCATTGAAGTCCTAACATATGTTTTTGTGCATATAACTTCTAACACATTAAAAACTGTCTCACTTCATTGCAGAAATAATTGTATTTCATAAGACATAAGCATCTTTCAGTTTGGCAAGAATTGCACTGAACATTGAATGAAGCAGCTCTATCTCACATTGAAACAAGCTTTTGAGCAGATTTGGGCTAGATTTCACTTCATTTGAACAGAAGCACTATTTCAACATTACTGGTCTCAGAAACCTGTAAAATGACAATCTTGAGCATTGAAGTCCTAACATAAGTTTTTGGGCATATAACTTCTAACACATTAAAAACTGTTTTACAGCATTGCAAAAACATTGTATTTCATAAGGCATAAGCATCTTTCAGTTTGGCAAGATTTGCACTGATTATTGAATGAAGCAGCTGTCTCTTATAGAGAGACAAGCTTTTGAGCTTATTTAGGCTAGATTTCACTTCATTTGAACAAAAGCACTATTTTAACATTACTGGTCTCAGAAACCTGTAAACTTACAATCTTGAGCATTGAAGTCCTAACATATGTTTTTGTGCATATAACTTCTAACACATTAAAAACTGTCTTACAGCATTGCAAAAACATTGTATTTCATTAGGCATAAGCATCTTTCAGTTTGGCAAGATTTGCACTGAATATTGAATGAAGCAGCTTTCTCTCATAGAGAGACAAGCTTTTGAGCAGATTTGGGCTAGATTTCACTTCATTTGAACAGAAGCACTATTTCAACATTACTGGTCTCAGAAACCTGTAAAATGACAATCTTGAGCATTGAAGTCCTAACATAAGTTTTTGTGCATTTAACTTCTAACACATTAAAACCTGTCTTACAGCATTGCAAAACATTGTATTTCATAAGGCATAAGCATCTTTCAGTTTGGCAACATTTGCACTGAATATTGAATGAAGCAGCTTTCTCTCATAGAGAGACAAGCTTTTGAGCAGATTTGGGCTAGATTTCACTTCATTTGAACAGAAGCACTATTTCAACATTACTGGTCTCAGAAACCTGTAAAATGACAATCTTGAACATTGAAGTCCTAACATAAGTTTTTGTGCATATTACTTCTAACACATTAAAAACTGTCTTACAGCATTGCAAAAACATTTTATTTCATAAGGCATAAGCATCTTTCAGTTTGGCAAGATTTGCAATGAATATTGAATGAAGCAGCTTTCTCTTATAGAGAGACAAGCTTTTGAGCTTATTTAGGCTAGATTTCACTTCATTTGAACAAAAGCACTATTTTAACATTACTGGTCTCAGAAGCCTGTAAACTGACAATCTTGAGCATTGAAGTCCTAACATATGTTTTTGTGCATATAACTTCTAACACATTAAAAACTGTTTTACAGCATTGCAAAAACATTGTATTTCATAAGGCATAAGCATCTTTCAGTTTGGCAAGATTTGCAATGATTATTGAATGAAGCAGCTTTCTCTTATAGAAAGACAAGCTTTTGAGCTTATTTAGGCTAGATTTCACTTCATTTGAACAAAAGCACTATTTTAACATTACTGGTCTCAGAAACCTGTAAACTTACAATCTTGAGCATTGAAGTCCTAACATATGTTTTTGTGCATATAACTTCTAACACATTAAAAACTGTCTTACAGCATTGGAAAAACATTGTATTTCATTAGGTATAAGCATCTTTCAGTTTTGCAAGATTTGCACTGAATATTGAATGAAGCAGCTTTCTCTCATAGAGAGACAAGCTTTTGAGCAGATTTGGGCTAGATTTCACTTCATTTGAACAGAAGCACTATTTCAACATTACTGGTCTCAGAAACCTGTAAAATGACAATCTTGAGCATTGAAGTCCTAACATAAGTTTTTGGGCATTTAACTTCTAACACATTAAAAACTGTCTTACAGCATTGCAAAAACATTGTATTTCATAAGGCATAAGCATCTTTCAGTTTGGCAACATTTGCACTGAATATTGAATGAAGCAGCTTTCTCTCATAGAGAGACAAGCTTTTGAGCAGATTTGGGCTAGATTTCACTTCATTTGAACAGAAGCACTATTTCAACATTACTGGTCTCAGAAACCTGTAAACTGACAATCTTGAGCATTGAAGTCCTAACATAAGTTCTTGTGCATATTACTTCTAACACATTAAAAACTGTCTTACAGCATTGCAAAAACATTTTATTTCATAAGGCATAAGCATCTTTCAGTTTGGCAAGAATTGCACTGATTATTGAATGAAGCAGCTTTCTCTTATAGAGAGACAAGCTTTTGAGCTTATTTAGGCTAGATTTCACTTCATTTGAACAAAAGCACTATTGTAACATTACTGGTCTCAGAAACCTGTAAACTGACAATCTTGAGGTTTGAAGTCCTAACATATGTTTTTGTGCATATAACTTCTAACACATTAAAAACTGTCTTACAGCATTGCAAAAACATTGTATTTCATTAGGCATAAGCATCTTTCAGTTTGGCAAGATTTGCACTGATTATTGAATGAAGCAGCTTTTTCTTATAGAGAGACAAGCTTTTGAGCAGATTTGGGCTAAAGTTCACTTCATTTGAACAGAAGCACTATTTCAACATTACTGGTCTCAGAAACCTGTAAACTGACAATCTTGAGCATTTGAAGTACTAACATATGTTTTTGTGCATATAACTTCTAACACATTAAAAACTGTCTTACAGCATTGCAAAAACATTGTATTTCATAAGGCATAAGCATCTTTCAGTTTGGCAAGATTTGCACTGATTATTGAATGAAGCAGCTTTTTCTTATAGAGAGACAAGCTTTTGAGCTTATTTATGCTAGATTTCACTTCATTTGAACAAAAGCACTATTTTAACATTACTGGTCTCAGAAACCTGTAAACTTACAATCTTGAGCATTGAAGTCCTAACATATGTTTTTGTGCATATAACTTCTAACACATTAAAAACTGTCTTACAGCATTGCAAAAACATTGTATTTCATTAGGCATAAGCATCTTTCAGTTTGACAAGATTTGCACTGAATATTGAATGAAGCAGCTTTCTCTCATAGAGAGACAAGCTTTTGAGCAGATTTGGGCTAGATTTCACTTCATTTGAACAGAAGCACTATTTCAACATTACTGGTCTCAGAAACCTGTAAAATGACAATCTTGAGCATTGAAGTCCTAACATAAGTTTTTGGGCATTTAACTTCTAACACATTAAAACCTGTCTTACAGCATTGCAAAACATTGTATTTCATAAGGCATAAGCATCTTTCAGTTTGGCAACATTTGCACTGAATATTGAATGAAGCAGCTTTCTCTCATAGAGAGACAAGCTTTTGAGCAGATTTGGGCTAGATTTCACTTCATTTGAACAGAAGCACTATTTCAACATTACTGGTCTCAGAAACCTGTAAAATGACAATCTTGAGCATTGAAGTCCTAACATAAGTTTTTGTGCATATTACTTCTAACACATTAAAAACTGTCTTACAGCATTGCAAAAACATTTTATTTCATAAGGCATAAGCATCTTTCAGTTTGGCAAGATTTGCAATGAATATTGAATGAAGCAGCTTTCTCTTACAGAGAGACAAGCTTTTGAGCTTATTTAGGCTAGATTTCACTTCATTTGAACAGAAGCACTATTTTAACATTACTGGTCTCAGAAGCCTGTAAACTGACAATCTTGAGCATTGAAGTCCTAACATATGTTTTTGTGCATATAACTTCTAACACATTAAAAACTGTTTTACAGCATTGCAAAAACATTGTATTTCATAAGGCATAAGCATCTTTCAGTTTGGCAAGATTTGCACTGATTATTGAATGAAGCAGCTTTCTCTTATAGAAAGACAAGCTTTTGAGCTTATTTAGGCTAGATTTCACTTCATTTGAACAAAAGCACTATTTTAACATTACTGGTCTCAGAAACCTGTAAACTTACAATCTTGAGCATTGAAGTCCTAACATATGTTCCTTTTCAGGAACTCGAGCTGCGTCGAAACGCTTTTGGGGAACGTCCCTGACGAGACCGACTCTGAATATCGTGTGCAATCAGTCCATCGGAAAGGCGTGACGTCACGGGCGGGGTGACGTAGCGACCAGGAAGCTATAAAAGCACGTGCCGTGCAGCTGGCTTCAGCTTCGAATCTGTCAGCAAGCGCTCTGTGTGTGCATGTGCAAAAGTCTGTCTGTTGGTCCTATTTATTGTTGTCTGTCCCTTAGCTTAAAAAGATCGCTAAAACAGCTACAATATGCCTAAACAGAAGCAAAAGACCAAACATTTGAAGGGCGATTCCAAGCCGCGTTACAGACTGTGTGTTCCTCCCTGCACTCGCTACATTACGAGTGGGGATACACACAGGCTGTGCGTGGCTTGCCTGGGATCGAAGCACGCTGAGTCGGCTCTCGAGGGGGCCGACTGCCCGCATTGTGAACGTTTGCCAATGCGGACGCTTCGATCCCGGAGGGCTCTCTTCGAGGAGGGAGCCTTCACCAGCGTTCCTCGCGGTGCTGGCCCCGCTTCTGCCGAGGCAGAGCGGCTGCTGCACTCGTGGGGTTCGCAGGTGGATCTGTCAGAAGGAATGGAGACGGGCCAGTCCTTATCTCCTTCCTCATCTGCCAGATCCGGCGCCCAAACCCTGGGTTCGGAAGCACGCTCGTCGGTTTCTTCCCCCCAGGGTGAGGGATCAACTCTTCACCTCTCTTCCTCCGAGGAGGTCGATGTGGAGACTGTTGCTGGGGATTCGCCACCCCTGTCGCCCCAGTATGAGGAGCTGTTGGAGGTGGTCACGCGGGCAGTAGATAAATTAAAAATTGACTGGCCTGCTGAAAAACAGACTGAGCCGCAGAGAAGCAAATTAGATGAACGCTTTCTGCGGCCGAAGCAACCACCTCCACGTCGGAGCCTTCCATATTTTCCCGATCTCCATGATGAGTTATCGAGATCGTGGAAACACCCGTATTCGACCCGCCTCTTTGGCCCTGATTCACTATATTATGGCAACGTGATGGGGCTGGGAGAGCGTGGTTATAGAGCGATGCCACGGGCTGAACAGACGCTCGCGAGCTATCTGTCACCCGGTTCGGCATCGTCTCTAAAGGCTCCGACATTGCCCACTAAGCCGCTTCGAGTTACATCATCGCTAGTGGGCAAAGGTTATGTGGCAGCAGGTCAGGCTGGGGCGTGCCTTCATACTATGGCAGTCCTGCAGGCTTATCAGGCTGACCTGCTGAGAGATGTCGATGAGGGGGAGGGGATTAAGTCTGAAGAGATTGAAGAGCTCAGGAAGACCGCTGATCTCTCCCTCCGCGCCACTAAGGAGACCGCTCGCGCAATTGGGCGGTCTATGGCAGCTTTAGTGGCCGCGGAGAGGCATTTGTGGCTGACCCTGTCAGAAATTAAAGAACGGGACAGGGTCTGCCTCCTGGACGCCCCGCTTCAAGCCTCGGGCCTGTTCGGCGACACAGTTAATACTGTCGTCGACAGGTTCCAGGAGGCGCACAAGCAGGCGGCGGCGTTCCAGAGTTTCCTCCCTCGTCGCTCTCGTGGTACATCTGGGCGGGAGATGACCACGCCACATACCGGCTCCTCACACCGGGTAGCGCAAAAACAGAGCGTCGCCACTCGTGCTCCCCCACGTCGGGACCGAGGGCAACGACGCTCTGAGTCGGGGGCTTCTAGGGCGAAAGCCGATTTAAGATCTGTCATCGAAGCCCGGAAGTCCTCGACGAAACGATCCTGACGCCAGGATCCAGAGGGTAGCCCCTGCTGGGGTAGAGCGCGGTTCACCTCATTACACGGTGCCCGTCTCACCTCAGTACCCTCAGGAGGTCGGTCTGCCAACCCTGCCAGAGTTTCAGGGCGCAGCGGCCTCCAGCGAGCGCCACTCCCAGTTACTTCCGCCCGTGAGCGTAGCGGAGCTGGGATGCTCGCCGCCCCTTCGGGGGCCTCTTACACCAGAGGTCAGTCTCGAGAGACTGATTCCCTTAGTAGATTATTTAGCAGCGTGGAAGCTACTGCCAAATGTATCTCAATGGGTCCTGCGTACAATAGAAAGAGGCTATTGCATTCAGTTCGGTCATCCACCACCGAAGTTCAACGGGGTTACACCGACTGTGGTCGGCCCCCAGCAGGCTCTGGTTATGGAACAAGAAGTGAAGACCCTATTAAGGAAGGAGGCCATCGAGGTGGTCCCTCCTCTAGACAGGGAATCCGGATTTTACAGCCGGTATTTCATAGTTCCAAAGAAGGATGGGGGGTTGCGTCCGATCCTAGACTTGCGTCTCCTGAACCGCTCAGTTATGTCACTGAAGTTCAAGATGCTCACTGTCAACCAGGTTGTAGCTCAAATCAGATCCGAGGACTGGTTTGTCACAATAGATCTCAAAGACGCATACTTCCACATATCCATCCTTCCACAACACAGGAAGTTTCTGAGGTTCGCTTTCGGGGGCAAAGCTTATCAATATCGAGTACTTCCCTTTGGCCTCGCACTCTCACCCCGCACGTTCACGAAATGTGTAGATGCGGCTCTGGTATCCCTCCGTATGCAGGGCATCCGCATTCTGAACTATATCGACGATTGGTTGATCCTAGCTCAATCAGAGCAGATGGCGGCTCGACATCGAGATGTCGTTCTCGCACACATGGGGGAGCTGGGTTTGAGACTAAACGCCAAGAAGAGTGTACTTTCTCCAGTTCAGAGAACCACCTATCTAGGCGTAGTGTGGAATTCGACCACGATGCAGGCACGTTTGTCTCCTGCTCGGATCGAGTCGATCCTCACATCAGTCGAGAGAGTCAAAGAAGGCCAGTCACTCACTGTCAAACAATTTCAGAGATTGTTAGGGCTGATGGCAGCTGCGTCCAACGTGATACCTTTTGGCCTGCTGTACATGAGACCCCTACAGTGGTGGCTCAAGTCCAAGGGCTTTTCCCCGAGGGGGAATCCTCGTCGAGTTATCAAGGTCACGCGGCGGTGCCTTCGTGCCTTAGACATGTGGAGGAAACCTTGGTTCTTGAATCAGGGCCCGGTGCTGGGAGTTCCTTGTCGCCGTGTAACGCTAGCGACAGATGCGTCCCTCACCGGTTGGGGTGCGGTCATGAGTGGCCACCCTGCCCGCGGTCTGTGGAGTGGTCGCCATCTAACATGGCACATCAATTGCCTAGAGATACTAGCGGTCTATCGAGTATTGAAATATTTCCTCCCGGACCTGAGAGGTCACCATGTGTTGGTGCGCACCGACAACACATCAGTGGTCTCTTATATCAATCACCAGGGGGGTCTGCGTTCGCGCCCCTTGTACAAGCTGGCACACCAGATCCTTCTGTGGTCCCAGGGCAAGCTCCTCTCGATCAGAGCAGCGTATATTCCTGGGAGATTGAATGTGGGAGCAGACATACTGTCGAGACAGGGGCCGAGGCCCGGGGAATGGATGCTTCACCCCGAGGTGGTGAAGCAGATATGGAGAGTATTTGGTACAGCTCAGGTGGACCTCTTTGCGACTCAGGAGACATCGCAATGTCCCCTCTGGTTCTCTCTAGTTCATCCAGCTCCTCTGGGACTGGACGCTATGGTACAGACCTGGCCGAGGCTTCGTCTGTACGCTTTTCCCCCTATCGCTCTGCTCCCGGGAGTTCTGGCGAGAGTACGCCGGGACGGGGCCCGTCTACTACTAGTAGCCCCGTTCTGGCCGGGCCGAGTATGGTTCTCAGATCTAGTCTCGCTCCTCGACGGCTCTCCGTGGGAGATACCGATCAGGACAGACCTACTCTCACAGGCGCAGGGCACGATAATTCACCCTCGCCCGGAGTTGTGGAGGCTGTGGGTGTGGCCCCTGAGGGGGCACAGCTGTTAGCAGCCGGTCTCTCAACCGAGGTTGTTGAGACCCTACTCCAATCCAGAGCTCCCTCTACGAGGAAACTGTACGCCCTGAAGTGGAAGCTCTTCACTTCATGGTGCAGAGACCGCCAGCTTGACCCAGCAGACTGCCCAGTTGGTACAGTTCTGGAGTTTTTACAAGCCAGGCTCTCTGCGGGGTTATCCCACTCCACCTTAAAGGTTTACGTGGCGGCCATAGCTGCTTTCCACGTCCCTTTCAATGGTCAGTCAGTGGGTAGACACCCCCTAGTTACACGTTTCCTCCGCGGTGCGCTGAGGCTGAGACCTCCAGTACGATCCCGTGTTCCCCCCTGGGATTTGGTTGTGGTGCTAGAGGCTCTTTGTAAAGCTCCATTCGAGCCTATACAAGATATCTCAGATAGACATCTGACACTTAAAACTGCCCTATTACTGGCAATCACCTCTCTGAAGAGAGTTGGAGATCTTCAGGCCCTTTCGGTGGCCCCTACCTACTTAGACTTTGCCCCTGGTATGGCCAAAGCATTTTTATACCCTCGAGCGGGTTACGTTCCGAAGGTTCCCTCTGTTACACCACAGCCTATCGTACTGCAGGCCTTCTGTCCTCCTCCCTTTCGGGAGCACGACCAAGAGAAGCTAAACTGTATGTGTCCAGTGCGAGCACTGGACGCATACGTCCACAGAGCTGCCCTGTGGAGAAAATCAGACCAATTGCTTGTTTGCTACGGTCCTTCTAACAAGGGTTCTCCTGCCACCAAGCAGACCCTTAGTCGTTGGATAGTCGAGGCTATCAACCTCTCCTATGAGTCCTCTGGTCTTCCCCCCCCTTTGGGGGCCAAGGCTCACTCTACTCGGAGTATGGCGGCCTCCAAGGCCTTCTCAGCAGGTGTGTCCCTCTTGGACATCTGCAACGCTGCGGGGTGGTCCACGCCCTCCACATTTGTCCGATTTTACGATCTTGACATGCGAGCCACGCCGGGCTCTTCTGTTCTCTCGTCTTAGCTGTGCTCTTTTGACTACACACTAGGCAGGGATTTGGAAGTCTGGCAGCGTTGGCACATCGTTCCCCAAAAGCGTTTCGACGCAGCTCGAGTTCCTGAAAAGGAACGTCCCAAGGTTACGTATGTAACCCTAGTTCCTTGAAGGAACGAGACGCTGCGTCGCAGAGCCATACTCCCGGCACCCCTGCCGGCGCTTGCTTCCCTACTCGAAGCTGAAGCCAGCTGCACGGCACGTGCTTTTATAGCTTCCTGGTCGCTACGTCACCCCGCCCGTGACGTCACGCCTTTCCGATGGACTGATTGCACACGATATTCAGAGTCGGTCTCGTCAGGGACGTTCCCCAAAAGCGTTTCGACGCAGCGTCTCGTTCCTTCAAGGAACTAGGGTTACATACGTAACCTTGGGACGTTTTTGTGCATATAACTTCTAACACATTAAAAACTGTCTTACAGCATTGGAAAAACATTGTATTTCATTAGGTATAAGCATCTTTCAGTTTGGCAAGATTTGCACTGAATATTGAATGAAGCAGCTTTCTCTCATAGAGAGACAAGCTTTTGAGCAGATTTGGGCTAGATTTCACTTCATTTGAACAGAAGCACTATTTCAACATTACTGGTCTCAGAAACCTGTAAAATGACAATCTTGAGCATTGAAGTCCTAACATAAGTTTTTGGGCATTTAACTTCTAACACATTAAAAACTGTCTTACAGCATTGCAAAAACATTGTATTTCATAAGGCATAAGCATCTTTCAGTTTGGCAACATTTGCACTGAATATTGAATGAAGCAGCTTTCTCTCATAGAGAGACAAGCTTTTGAGCAGATTTGGGCTAGATTTCACTTCATTTGAACAGAAGCACTATTTCAACATTACTGGTCTCAGAAACCTGTAAACTGACAATCTTGAGCATTGAAGTCCTAACATAAGTTCTTGTGCATATTACTTCTAACACATTAAAAACTGTCTTACAGCATTGCAAAAACATTTTATTTCATAAGGCATAAGCATCTTTCAGTTTGGCAAGAATTGCACTGATTATTGAATGAAGCAGCTTTCTCTTATAGAGAGACAAGCTTTTGAGCTTATTTAGGCTAGATTTCACTTCATTTGAACAAAAGCACTATTGTAACATTACTGGTCTCAGAAACCTGTAAACTGACAATCTTGAGGTTTGAAGTCCTAACATATGTTTTTGGGCATTTAACTTCTAACACATTAAAAACTGTCTTACAGCATTGCAAAAACATTGTATTTCATAAGGCATAAGCATCTTTCAGTTTGGCAACATTTGCACTGAATATTGAATGAAGCAGCTTTCTCTCATAGAGAGACAAGCTTTTGAGCAGATTTGGGCTAGATTTCACTTCATTTGAACAGAAGCACTATTTCAACATTACTGGTCTCAGAAACCTGTAAACTGACAATCTTGAGCATTGAAGTCCTAACATAAGTTCTTGTGCATATTACTTCTAACACATTAAAAACTGTCTTACAGCATTGCAAAAACATTTTATTTCATAAGGCATAAGCATCTTTCAGTTTGGCAAGAATTGCACTGATTATTGAATGAAGCAGCTTTCTCTTATAGAGAGACAAGCTTTTGAGCTTATTTAGGCTAGATTTCACTTCATTTGAACAAAAGCACTATTGTAACATTACTGGTCTCAGAAACCTGTAAACTGACAATCTTGAGGTTTGAAGTCCTAACATATGTTTTTGTGCATATAACTTCTAACACATTAAAAACTGTCTTACAGCATTGGAAAAACATTGTATTTCATAAGGCATAAGCATCTTTCAGTTTGGCAAGATTTGCACTGATTATTGAATGAAGCAGCTTTTTCTTATAGAGAGACAAGCTTTTGAGCTTATTTATGCTAGATTGCACTTCATTTGAACAGAAGCACTATTTCAACATTACTGGTCTCAGAAACCTGTAAACTTACAATCTTGAGCATTGAAGTCCTAACATATGTTTTTGTGCATATAACTTCTAACACATTAAAAACTGTCTTACAGCATTGCAAAAACATTGTATTTCATTAGGCATAAGCATCTTTCAGTTTGGCAAGATTTGCACTGATTATTGAATGAAGCAGCTTTTTCTTATAGAGAGACAAGCTTTTGAGCAGATTTGGGCTAAAGTTCACTTCATTTGAACAGAAGCACTATTTCAACATTACTGGTCTCAGAAACCTGTAAACTGACAATCTTGAGCATTTGAAGTACTAACATATGTTTTTGTGCATATAACTTCTAACACATTAAAAACTGTCTTACAGCATTGCAAAAACATTGTATTTCATAAGGCATAAGCATCTTTCAGTTTGGCAAGATTTGCACTGATTATTGAATGAAGCAGCTTTTTCTTATAGAGAGACAAGCTTTTGAGCTTATTTATGATAGATTTCACTTCATTTGAACAAAAGCACTATTTTAACATTACTGGTCTCAGAAACCTGTAAACTTACAATCTTGAGCATTGAAGTCCTAACATATGTTTTTGTGCATATAACTTCTAACACATTAAAAACTGTCTTACAGCATTGCAAGAACATTGTATTTCATTAAGCATAAGCATCTTTCAGTTTGGCAAGATTTGCACTGAATATTGAATGAAGCAGCTTTCTCTCATAGAGAGACAAGCTTTTGAGCAGATTTGGGCTAGATTTCACTTCATTTGAACAGAAGCACTATTTCAACATTACTGGTCTCAGAAACCTGTAAACTGACAATCTTGAGCATTTGAAGTCCTAACATAAGTTTTTGTGCATATAACTTCTAACACATTAAAAACTGTCTTACAGCATTGCAAAAACATTGTATTTCATAAGGCATAAGCATCTTTCAGTTTGGCAAGATTTGCACTGATTATTGAATGAAGCAGCTTTCTCTTATAGAGAGACAAGCTTTTGAGCTTATTTAGGCTAGATTTCACTTCATTTGAACAAAAGCACTATTTCAACATTACTGGTCTCAGAAACCTGTAAACTTACAATCTTGAGCATTGAAGTCCTAACATATGTTTTTGTGCATATAACTTCTAACACATTAAAAACTGTCTCACTTCATTGCAGAAATAATTGTATTTCATAAGACATAAGCATCTTTCAGTTTGGCAAGAATTGCACTGAACATTGAATGAAGCAGCTCTATCTCAAATTGAAACAAGCTTTTGAGCAGATTTGGGCTAGATTTCACTTCATTTGAAAAGAAGCACTATTTCAACATTACTGGTCTCAGAAACCTGTAAAATGACAATCTTGAGCATTGAAGTCCTAACATAAGTTTTTGGGCATATAACTTCTAACACATTAAAAACTGTTTTACAGCATTGCAAAAACATTGTATTTCATAAGGCATTAGCATCTTTCAGTTTGGCAAGATTTGCACTGATTATTGAATGAAGCAGCTTTCCCTTATAGAGAGACAAGCTTTTGAGCTTATTTAGGCTAGATTTCACTTCATTTGAACAAAAGCACTATTTTAACATTACTGGTCTCAGAAACCTGTAAACTTACAATCTTGAGCATTGAAGTCCTAACATATGTTTTTGTGCATATAACTTCTAACACATTAAAAACTGTCTTACAGCATTGCAAAAACATTGTATTTCATTAGGCATAAGCATCTTTCAGTTTGGCAAGAATTGCACTGATTATTGAATGAAGCAGCTTTTTCTTATAGAGAGACAAGCTTTTGAGCTTATTTATGCTAGATTTCACTTCATTTGAACAGAAGCACTATTTCAACATTACTGGTCTCAGAAACCTGTAAACTGACAATCTTGAGCATTTGAAGTACTAACATATGTTTTTGTGCATATAACTTCTAACACATTAAAAACTGTCTTACAGCATTGCAAAAACATTGTATTTCATAAGGCATAAGCATCTTTCAGTTTGGCAAGATTTGCACTGATTATTGAATGACGCAGCTTTTTCTTATAGAGAGACAAGCTTTTGGGCTTATTTATGCTAGATTTCACTTCATTTGAACAAAAGCACTATTTTAACATTACTGGTCTCAGAAACCTGTAAACTTACAATCTTGAGCATTGAAGTCCTAACATATGTTTTTGTGCATATAACTTCTAACACATTAAAAACTGTCTTACAGCATTGCAAGAACATTGTATTTCATTAAGCATAAGCATCTTTCAGTTTGGCAAGATTTGCACTGAATATTGAATGAAGCAGCTTTCTCTCATAGAGAGACAAGCTTTTGAGCAGATTTGGGCTAGATTTCACTTCATTTGAACAGAAGCACTATTTCAACATTACTGGTCTCAGAAACCTGTAAACTGACAATCTTGAGCATTTGAAGTCCTAACATAAGTTTTTGTGCATATAACTTCTAACACATTAAAAACTGTCTTACAGCATTGCAAAAACATTGTATTTCATAAGGCATAAGCATCTTTCAGTTTGGCAAGATTTGCACTGATTATTGAATGAAGCAGCTTTCTCTTATAGAGAGACAAGCTTTTGAGCTTATTTAGGCTAGATTTCACTTCATTTGAACAAAAGCACTATTTCAACATTACTGGTCTCAGAAACCTGTAAACTTACAATCTTGAGCATTGAAGTCCTAACATATGTTTTTGTGCATATAACTTCTAACACATTAAAAACTGTCTCACTTCATTGCAGAAATAATTGTATTTCATAAGACATAAGCATCTTTCAGTTTGGCAAGAATTGCACTGAACATTGAATGAAGCAGCTCTATCTCACATTGAAAAAAGCTTTTGAGCAGATTTGGGCTAGATTTCACTTCATTTGAAAAGAAGCACTATTTCAACATTACTGGTCTCAGAAACCTGTAAAATGACAATCTTGAGCATTGAAGTCCTAACATAAGTTTTTGGGCATATAACTTCTAACACATTAAAAACTGTTTTACAGCATTGCAAAAACATTGTATTTCATAAGGCATAAGCATCTTTCAGTTTGGCAAGATTTGCACTGATTATTGAATGAAGCAGCTTTCCCTTTTAGAGAGACAAGCTTTTGAGCTTATTTAGGCTAGATTTCACTTCATTTGAACAAAAGCACTATTTTAACATTACTGGTCTCAGAAACCTGTAAACTTACAATCTTGAGCATTGAAGTCCTAACATATGTTTTTGTGCATATAACTTCTAACACATTAAAAACTGTCTTACAGCATTGCAAAAACATTGTATTTCATTAGGCATAAGCATCTTTCAGTTTGGCAAGAATTGCACTGATTATTGAATGAAGCAGCTTTTTCTTATAGAGAGACAAGCTTTTGAGCTTATTTATGCTAGATTTCACTTCATTTGAACAGAAGCACTATTTCAACATTACTGGTCTCAGAAACCTGTAAAATGACAATCTTGAGCATTGAAGTCCTAACATAAGTTTTTGGGCATTTAACTTCTAACACATTAAAACCTGTCTTACAGCATTGCAAAAACATTGTATTTCATAAGGCATAAGCATCTTTCAGTTTGGCAACATTTGCACTGAATATTGAATGAAGCAGCTTTCTCTCATAGAGAGACAAGCTTTTGAGCAGATTTGGGCTAGATTTCACTTCATTTGAACAGAAGCACTATTTCAACATTACTGGTCTCAGAAACCTGTAAAATGACAATCTTGAGCATTGAAGTCCTAACATAAGTTTTTGTGCATATTACTTCTAACACATTAAAAACTGTCTTACAGCATTGCAAAAACATTTTATTTCATAAGGCATAAGCATCTTTCAGTTTGGCAAGATTTGCAATGAATATTGAATGAAGCAGCTTTCTCTTACAGAGAGACAAGCTTTTGAGCTTATTTAGGCTAGATTTCACTTCATTTGAACAGAAGCACTATTTTAACATTACTGGTCTCAGAAGCCTGTAAACTGACAATCTTGAGCATTGAAGTCCTAACATATGTTTTTGTGCATATAACTTCTAACACATTAAAAACTGTTTTACAGCATTGCAAAAACATTGTATTTCATAAGGCATAAGCATCTTTCAGTTTGGCAAGATTTGCACTGATTATTGATTGAAGCAGCTTTCTCTTATAGAGAGACAAGCTTTTGAGCTTATTTAAGCTAGATTTCACTTCATTTGAACAAAAGCACTATTTTAACATTACTGGTCTCAGAAACCTGTAAACTTACAATCTTGAGCATTGAAGTCCTAACATATGTTTTTGTGCATATAACTTCTAACACATTAAAAACTGTCTTACAGCATTGGAAAAACATTGTATTTCATTAGGCATAAGCATCTTTCAGTTTGGCAAGATTTGCACTGAATATTGAATGAAGCAGCTTTCTCTCATAGAGAGACAAGCTTTTGAGCTTATTTATGCTAGATTGCACTTCATTTGAACAGAAGCACTATTTCAACATTACTGGTCTCAGAAACCTGTAAACTGACAATCTTGAGCATTTGAAGTCCTAACATAAGTTTTTGTGCATATAACTTCTAACACATTAAAAACTGTCTTACAGCATTGCAAAAACATTGTATTTCATAAGGCATAAGCATCTTTCAGTTTGGCAAGATTTGCACTGATTATTGAATGAAGCAGCTTTCTCTTATAGAGAGACAAGCTTTTGAGCTTATTTAGGCTAGATTTCACTTCATTTGAACAAAAGCACTATTTCAACATTACTGGTCTCAGAAACCTGTAAACTTACAATCTTGAGCATTGAAGTCCTAACATATGTTTTTGTGCATATAACTTCTAACACATTAAAAACTGTCTCACTTCATTGCAGAAATAATTTTATTTCATAAGACATAAGCATCTTTCAGTTTGGCAAGAATTGCACTGAACATTGAATGAAGCAGCTCTATCTCACATTGAAACAAGCTTTTGAGCAGATTTGGGCTAGATTTCACTTCATTTGAACAGAAGCACTATTTCAACATTACTGGTCTCAGAAACCTGTAAAATGACAATCTTGAGCATTGAAGTCCTAACATAAGTTTTTGGGCATATAACTTCTAACACATTAAAAACTGTTTTACAGCATTGCAAAAACATTGTATTTCATAAGGCATAAGCATCTTTCAGTTTGGCAAGATTTGCACTGATTATTGAATGAAGCAGCTTTCTCTTATAGAGAGACAAGCTTTTGAGCTTATTTAGGCTAGATTTCACTTCATTTGAACAAAAGCACTATTTTAACATTACTGGTCTCAGAAACCTGTAAACTTACAATCTTGAGCATTGAAGTCCTAACATATGTTTTTGTGCATATAACTTCTAACACATTAAAAACTGTCTTACAGCATTGCAAAAACATTGTATTTCATTAGGCATAAGCATCTTTCAGTTTGGCAAGATTTGCACTGAATATTGAATGAAGCAGCTTTCTCTCATAGAGAGACAAGCTTTTGAGCAGATTTGGGCTAGATTTCACTTCATTTGAACAGAAGCACTATTTCAACATTACTGGTCTCAGAAACCTGTAAAATGACAATCTTGAGCATTGAAGTCCTAACATAAGTTTTTGGGCATTTAACTTCTAACACATTAAAACCTGTCTTACAGCATTGCAAAAACATTGTATTTCATAAGGCATAAGCATCTTTCAGTTTGGCAACATTTGCACTGAATATTGAATGAAGCAGCTTTCTCTCATAGAGAGACAAGCTTTTGAGAGTTTTGGGCTAGATTTCACTTCATTTGAACAGAAGCACTATTTCAACATTACTGGTCTCAGAAACCTGTAAAATGACAATCTTGAGCATTGAAGTCCTAACATAAGTTTTTGTGCATATTACTTCTAACACATTAAAAACTGTCTTACAGCATTGCAAAAACATTTTATTTCATAAGGCATAAGCATCTTTCAGTTTGGCAAGATTTGCAATGAATATTGAATGAAGCAGCTTTCTCTTACAGAGAGACAAGCTTTTGAGCTTATTTAGGCTAGATTTCACTTCATTTGAACAGAAGCACTATTTTAACATTACTGGTCTCAGAAGCCTGTAAACTGACAATCTTGAGCATTGAAGTCCTAACATATGTTTTTGTGCATATAACTTCTAACACATTAAAAACTGTTTTACAGCATTGCAAAAACATTGTATTTCATAAGGCATAAGCATCTTTCAGTTTGGCAAGATTTGCACTGATTATTGAATGAAGCAGCTTTCTCTTATAGAGAGACAAGCTTTTGAGCTTTTTTAGGCTAGATTTCACTTCATTTGAACAGAAGCACTATTTCAACATTACTGGTCTCAGAAACCTGTAAAATGACAATCTTGAGCATTGAAGTCCTAACATAAGTTTTTGGGCATTTAACTTCTAACACATTAAAACCTGTCTTACAGCATTGCAAAAACATTGTATTTCATAAGGCATAAGCATCTTTCAGTTTGGCAACATTTGCACTGAATATTGAATGAAGCAGCTTTCTCTCATAGAGAGACAAGCTTTTGAGCAGATTTGGGCTAGATTTCACTTCATTTGAACAGAAGCACTATTTCAACATTACTGGTCTCAGAAACCTGTAAAATGACAATCTTGAGCATTGAAGTCCTAACATAAGTTTTTGTGCATATTACTTCTAACACATTAAAAACTGTCTTACAGCATTGCAAAAACATTTTATTTCATAAGGCATAAGCATCTTTCAGTTTGGCAAGATTTGCAATGAATATTGAATGAAGCAGCTTTCTCTTACAGAGAGACAAGCTTTTGAGCTTATTTAGGCTAGATTTCACTTCATTTGAACAAAAGCACTATTTTAACATTACTGGTCTCAGAAACCTGTAAACTTACAATCTTGAGCATTGAAGTCCTAACATATGTTTTTGTGCATATAACTTCTAACACATTAAAAACTGTCTTACAGCATTGGAAAAACATTGTATTTCATTAGGCATAAGCATCTTTCAGTTTGGCAAGAATTGCACTGATTATTGAATGAAGCAGCTTTTTCTTATAGAGAGACAAGCTTTTGAGCTTATTTATGCTAGATTTCACTTCATTTGAACAGAAGCACTATTTCAACATTACTGGTCTCAGAAACCTGTAAACTTACAATCTTGAGCATTGAAGTCCTAACATATGTTTTTGTGCATATAACTTCTAACACATTAAAAACTGTCTTACAGCATTGCAAAAACATTGTATTTCATTAGGCATAAGCATCTTTCAGTTTGGCAAGATTTGCACTGAATATTGAATGAAGCAGCTTTCTCTCATAGAGAGACAAGCTTTTGAGCAGATTTGGGCTAGATTTCACTTCATTTGAACAGAAGCACTATTTCAACATTACTGGTCTCAGAAACCTGTAAAATGACAATCTTGAGCATTGAAGTCCTAACATAAGTTTTTGGGCATTTAACTTCTAACACATTAAAACCTGTCTTACAGCATTGCAAAAACATTGTATTTCATAAGGCATAAGCATCTTTCAGTTTGGCAACATTTGCACTGAATATTGAATGAAGCAGCTTTCTCTCATAGAGAGACAAGCTTTTGAGAGTTTTGGGCTAGATTTCACTTCATTTGAACAGAAGCACTATTTCAACATTACTGGTCTCAGAAACCTGTAAAATGACAATCTTGAGCATTGAAGTCCTAACATAAGTTTTTGTGCATATTACTTCTAACACATTAAAAACTGTCTTACAGCATTGCAAAAACATTTTATTTCATAAGGCATAAGCATCTTTCAGTTTGGCAAGATTTGCAATGAATATTGAATGAAGCAGCTTTCTCTTACAGAGAGACAAGCTTTTGAGCTTATTTAGGCTAGATTTCACTTCATTTGAACAGAAGCACTATTTTAACATTACTGGTCTCAGAAGCCTGTAAACTGACAATCTTGAGCATTGAAGTCCTAACATATGTTTTTGTGCATATAACTTCTAACACATTAAAAACTGTTTTACAGCATTGCAAAAACATTGTATTTCATAAGGCATAAGCATCTTTCAGTTTGGCAAGATTTGCACTGATTATTGAATGAAGCAGCTTTCTCTTATAGAGAGACAAGCTTTTGAGCTTTTTTAGGCTAGATTTCACTTCATTTGAACAGAAGCACTATTTCAACATTACTGGTCTCAGAAACCTGTAAAATGACAATCTTGAGCATTGAAGTCCTAACATAAGTTTTTGGGCATTTAACTTCTAACACATTAAAACCTGTCTTACAGCATTGCAAAAACATTGTATTTCATAAGGCATAAGCATCTTTCAGTTTGGCAACATTTGCACTGAATATTGAATGAAGCAGCTTTCTCTCATAGAGAGACAAGCTTTTGAGCAGATTTGGGCTAGATTTCACTTCATTTGAACAGAAGCACTATTTCAACATTACTGGTCTCAGAAACCTGTAAAATGACAATCTTGAGCATTGAAGTCCTAACATAAGTTTTTGTGCATATTACTTCTAACACATTAAAAACTGTCTTACAGCATTGCAAAAACATTTTATTTCATAAGGCATAAGCATCTTTCAGTTTGGCAAGATTTGCAATGAATATTGAATGAAGCAGCTTTCTCTTACAGAGAGACAAGCTTTTGAGCTTATTTAGGCTAGATTTCACTTCATTTGAACAAAAGCACTATTTTAACATTACTGGTCTCAGAAACCTGTAAACTTACAATCTTGAGCATTGAAGTCCTAACATATGTTTTTGTGCATATAACTTCTAACACATTAAAAACTGTCTTACAGCATTGGAAAAACATTGTATTTCATTAGGCATAAGCATCTTTCAGTTTGGCAAGAATTGCACTGATTATTGAATGAAGCAGCTTTTTCTTATAGAGAGACAAGCTTTTGAGCTTATTTATGCTAGATTTCACTTCATTTGAACAGAAGCACTATTTCAACATTACTCGTCTCAGAAACCTGTAAACTTACAATCTTGAGCATTGAAGTCCTAACATATGTTTTTGTGCATATAACTTCTAACACATTAAAAACTGTCTTACAGCATTGCAAAAACATTGTATTTCATTAGGCATAAGCATCTTTCAGTTTGGCAAGATTTGCACTGATTATTGAATGAAGCAGCTTTTTCTTATAGAGAGACAAGCTTTTGAGCAGATTTGGGCTAAAGTTCACTTCATTTGAACAGAAGCACTATTTCAACATTACTGGTCTCAGAAACCTGTAAACTGACAATCTTGAGCATTTGAAGTACTAACATATGTTTTTGTGCATATAACTTCTAACACATTAAAAACTGTCTTACAGCATTGCAAAAACATTGTATTTCATAAGGCATAAGCATCTTTCAGTTTGGCAAGATTTGCACTGATTATTGAATGAAGCAGCTTTTTCTTATAGAGAGACAAGCTTTTGAGCTTATTTATGCTAGATTTCACTTCATTTGAACAAAAGCACTATTTTAACATTACTGGTCTCAGAAACCTGTAAACTTACAATCTTGAGCATTGAAGTCCTAACATATGTTTTTGTGCATATAACTTCTAACACATTAAAAACTGTCTTACAGCATTGCAAGAACATTGTATTTCATTAAGCATAAGCATCTTTCAGTTTGGCAAGATTTGCACTGAATATTGAATGAAGCAGCTTTCTCTCATAGAGAGACAAGCTTTTGAGCAGATTTGGGCTAGATTTCACTTCATTTGAACAGAAGCACTATTTCAACATTACTGGTCTCAGAAACCTGTAAACTGACAATCTTGAGCATTTGAAGTCCTAACATAAGTTTTTGTGCATATAACTTCTAACACATTAAAAACTGTCTTACAGCATTGCAAAAACATTGTATTTCATAAGGCATAAGCATCTTTCAGTTTGGCAAGATTTGCACTGATTATTGAATGAAGCAGCTTTCTCTTATAGAGAGACAAGCTTTTGAGCTTATTTAGGCTAGATTTCACTTCATTTGAACAAAAGCACTATTTCAACATTACTGGTCTCAGAAACCTGTAAACTTACAATCTTGAGCATTGAAGTCCTAACATATGTTTTTGTGCATATAACTTCTAACACATTAAAAACTGTCTCACTTCATTGCAGAAATAATTGTATTTCATAAGACATAAGCATCTTTCAGTTTGGCAAGAATTGCACTGAACATTGAATGAAGCAGCTCTATCTCAAATTGAAACAAGCTTTTGAGCAGATTTGGGCTAGATTTCACTTCATTTGAA
Source organism: Carassius carassius (assembly GCF_963082965.1). Taxonomy (NCBI): domain Eukaryota; kingdom Metazoa; phylum Chordata; class Actinopteri; order Cypriniformes; family Cyprinidae; genus Carassius; species Carassius carassius. The sequence continues at coordinate 9,690,035 of NC_081769.1, forward strand.
AAGAAGCACTATTTCAACATTACTGGTCTCAGAAACCTGTAAAATGACAATCTTGAGCATTGAAGTCCTAACATAAGTTTTTGGGCATATAACTTCTAACACATTAAAAACTGTTTTACAGCATTGCAAAAACATTGTATTTCATAAGGCATAAGCATCTTTCAGTTTGGCAAGATTTGCACTGATTATTGAATGAAGCAGCTTTCCCTTATAGAGAGACAAGCTTTTGAGCTTATTTAGGCTAGATTTCACTTCATTTGAACAAAAGCACTATTTTAACATTACTGGTCTCAGAAACCTGTAAACTTACAATCTTGAGCATTGAAGTCCTAACATATGTTTTTGTGCATATAACTTCTAACACATTAAAAACTGTCTTACAGCATTGCAAAAACATTGTATTTCATTAGGCATAAGCATCTTTCAGTTTGGCAAGAATTGCACTGATTATTGAATGAAGCAGCTTTTTCTTATAGAGAGACAAGCTTTTGAGCTTATTTATGCTAGATTTCACTTCATTTGAACAGAAGCACTATTTCAACATTACTGGTCTCAGAAACCTGTAAACTTACAATCTTGAGCATTGAAGTCCTAACATATGTTTTTGTGCATATAACTTCTAACACATTAAAAACTGTCTTACAGCATTGCAAAAACATTGTATTTCATTAGGCATAAGCATCTTTCAGTTTGGCAAGATTTGCACTGATTATTGAATGAAGCAGCTTTTTCTTATAGAGAGACAAGCTTTTGAGCAGATTTGGGCTAAAGTTCACTTCATTTGAACAGAAGCACTATTTCAACATTACTGGTCTCAGAAACCTGTAAACTGACAATCTTGAGCATTTGAAGTACTAACATATGTTTTTGTGCATATAACTTCTAACACATTAAAAACTGTCTTACAGCATTGCAAAAACATTGTATTTCATAAGGCATAAGCATCTTTCAGTTTGGCAAGATTTGCACTGATTATTGAATGAAGCAGCTTTTTCTTATAGAGAGACAAGCTTTTGGGCTTATTTATGCTAGATTTCACTTCATTTGAACAAAAGCACTATTTTAACATTACTGGTCTCAGAAACCTGTAAACTTACAATCTTGAGCATTGAAGTCCTAACATATGTTTTTGTGCATATAACTTCTAACACATTAAAAACTGTCTTACAGCATTGCAAGAACATTGTATTTCATTAAGCATAAGCATCTTTCAGTTTGGCAAGATTTGCACTGAATATTGAATGAAGCAGCTTTCTCTCATAGAGAGACAAGCTTTTGAGCAGATTTGGGCTAGATTTCACTTCATTTGAACAGAAGCACTATTTCAACATTACTGGTCTCAGAAACCTGTAAAATGACAATCTTGAGCATTGAAGTCCTAACATAAGTTTTTGGGCATTTAACTTCTAACACATTAAAACCTGTCTTACAGCATTGCAAAAACATTGTATTTCATAAGGCATAAGCATCTTTCAGTTTGGCAACATTTGCACTGATTATTGATTGAAGCAGCTTTCTCTTATAGAGAGACAAGCTTTTGAGCTTATTTAAGCTAGATTTCACTTCATTTGAAAAGAAGCACTATTTCAACATTACTGGTCTCAGAAACCTGTAAAATGACAATCTTGAGCATTGAAGTCCTAACATAAGTTTTTGGGCATATAACTTCTAACACATTAAAAACTGTTTTACAGCATTGCAAAAACATTGTATTTCATAAGGCATAAGCATCTTTCAGTTTGGCAAGATTTGCACTGATTATTGAATGAAGCAGCTTTCCCTTATAGAGAGACAAGCTTTTGAGCTTATTTAGGCTAGATTTCACTTAATTTGAACAAAAGCACTATTTTAACATTACTGGTCTCAGAAACCTGTAAACTTACAATCTTGAGCATTGAAGTCCTAACATATGTTTTTGTGCATATAACTTCTAACACATTAAAAACTGTCTTACAGCATTGCAAAAACATTGTATTTCATTAGGCATAAGCATCTTTCAGTTTGGCAAGAATTGCACTGATTATTGAATGAAGCAGCTTTTTCTTATAGAGAGACAAGCTTTTGAGCTTATTTATGCTAGATTTCACTTCATTTGAACAGAAGCACTATTTCAACATTACTGGTCTCAGAAACCTGTAAACTTACAATCTTGAGCATTGAAGTCCTAACATATGTTTTTGTGCATATAACTTCTAACACATTAAAAACTGTCTTACAGCATTGCAAAAACATTGTATTTCATTAGGCATAAGCATCTTTCAGTTTGGCAAGATTTGCACTGATTATTGAATGAAGCAGCTTTTTCTTATAGAGAGACAAGCTTTTGAGCAGATTTGGGCTAAAGTTCACTTCATTTGAACAGAAGCACTATTTCAACATTACTGGTCTCAGAAACCTGTAAACTGACAATCTTGAGCATTTGAAGTACTAACATATGTTTTTGTGCATATAACTTCTAACACATTAAAAACTGTCTTACAGCATTGCAAAAACATTGTATTTCATAAGGCATAAGCATCTTTCAGTTTGGCAAGATTTGCACTGATTATTGAATGAAGCAGCTTTTTCTTATAGAGAGACAAGCTTTTGGGCTTATTTATGCTAGATTTCACTTCATTTGAACAAAAGCACTATTTTAACATTACTGGTCTCAGAAACCTGTAAACTTACAATCTTGAGCATTGAAGTCCTAACATATGTTTTTGTGCATATAACTTCTAACACATTAAAAACTGTCTTACAGCATTGCAAGAACATTGTATTTCATTAAGCATAAGCATCTTTCAGTTTGGCAAGATTTGCACTGAATATTGAATGAAGCAGCTTTCTCTCATAGAGAGACAAGCTTTTGAGCAGATTTGGGCTAGATTTCACTTCATTTGAACAGAAGCACTATTTCAACATTACTGGTCTCAGAAACCTGTAAAATGACAATCTTGAGCATTGAAGTCCTAACATAAGTTTTTGGGCATTTAACTTCTAACACATTAAAACCTGTCTTACAGCATTGCAAAAACATTGTATTTCATAAGGCATAAGCATCTTTCAGTTTGGCAACATTTGCACTGAATATTGAATGAAGCAGCTTTCTCTCATAGAGAGACAAGCTTTTGAGCAGATTTGGGCTAGATTTCACTTCATTTGAACAGAAGCACTATTTCAACATTACTGGTCTCAGAAACCTGTAAAATGACAATCTTGAGCATTGAAGTCCTAACATAAGTTTTTGTGCAAATTACTTCTAACACATTAAAAACTGTCTTACAGCATTGCAAAAACATTTTATTTCATAAGGCATAAGCATCTTTCAGTTTGGCAAGATTTGCAATGAATATTGAATGAAGCAGCTTTCTCTTACAGAGAGACAAGCTTTTGAGCTTATTTAGGCTAGATTTCACTTCATTTGAACAGAAGCACTATTTTAACATTACTGGTCTCAGAAGCCTGTAAACTGACAATCTTGAGCATTGAAGTCCTAACATATGTTTTTGTGCATATAACTTCTAACACATTAAAAACTGTTTTACAGCATTGCAAAAACATTGTATTTCATAAGGCATAAGCATCTTTCAGTTTGGCAAGATTTGCACTGATTATTGATTGAAGCAGCTTTCTCTTATAGAGAGACAAGCTTTTGAGCTTATTTAAGCTAGATTTCACTTCATTTGAACAAAAGCACTATTTTAACATTACTGGTCTCAGAAACCTGTAAACTTACAATCTTGAGCATTGAAGTCCTAACATATGTTTTTGTGCATATAACTTCTAACACATTAAAAACTGTCTTACAGCATTGGAAAAACATTGTATTTCATTAGGCATAAGCATCTTTCAGTTTGGCAAGATTTGCACTGAATATTGAATGAAGCAGCTTTCTCTCATAGAGAGACAAGCTTTTGAGCTTATTTATGCTAGATTGCACTTCATTTGAACAGAAGCACTATTTCAACATTACTGGTCTCAGAAACCTGTAAACTTACAATCTTGAGCATTGAAGTCCTAACATATGTTTTTGTGCATATAACTTCAAACACATTAAAAACTGTCTTACAGCATTGCAAAAACATTGTATTTAATTAGGCATAAGCATCTTTCAGTTTGGCAAGATTTGCACTGATTATTGAATGAAGCAGCTTTTTCTTATAGAGAGACAAGCTTTTGAGCAGATTTGGGCTAAAGTTCACTTCATTTGAACAGAAGCACTATTTCAACATTACTGGTCTCAGAAACCTGTAAACTGACAATCTTGAGCATTTGAAGTCCTAACATATGTTTTTGTGCATATAACTTCTAACACATTAAAAACTGTCTTACAGCATTGCAAAAACATTGTATTTCATAAGGCATAAGCATCTTTCAGTTTGGCAAGATTTGCACTGATTATTGAATGAAGCAGCTTTTTCTTATAGAGAGACAAGCTTTTGAGCTTATTTATGCTAGATTTCACTTCATTTGAACAAAAGCACTATTTTAACATTACTGGTCTCAGAAACCTGTAAACTAACAATCTTGAGCATTGAAGTCCTAACATATGTTTTTGTGCATATAACTTCTAACACATTAAAAACTGTCTCACTTCATTGCAGAAATAATTGTATTTCATAAGACATAAGCATCTTTCAGTTTGGCAAGAATTGCACTGAACATTGAATGAAGCAGCTCTATCTCAAATTGAAACAAGCTTTTGAGCAGATTTGGGCTAGATTTCACTTCATTTGAAAAGAAGCACTATTTCAACATTACTGGTCTCAGAAACCTGTAAAATGACAATCTTGAGCATTGAAGTCCTAACATAAGTTTTTGGGCATATAACTTCTAACACATTAAAAACTGTTTTACAGCATTGCAAAAACATTGTATTTCATAAGGCATAAGCATCTTTCAGTTTGGCAAGATTTGCACTGATTATTGAATGAAGCAGCTTTCCCTTATAGAGAGACAAGCTTTTGAGCTTATTTAGGCTAGATTTCACTTCATTTGAACAAAAGCACTATTTTAACATTACTGGTCTCAGAAACCTGTAAACTTACAATCTTGAGCATTGAAGTCCTAACATATGTTTTTGTGCATATAACTTCTAACACATTAAAAACTGTCTTACAGCATTGCAAAAACATTGTATTTCATTAGGCATAAGCATCTTTCAGTTTGGCAAGAATTGCACTGATTATTGAATGAAGCAGCTTTTTCTTATAGAGAGACAAGCTTTTGAGCTTATTTATGCTAGATTTCACTTCATTTGAACAGAAGCACTATTTCAACATTACTGGTCTCAGAAACCTGTAAACTTACAATCTTGAGCATTGAAGTCCTAACATATGTTTTTGTGCATATAACTTCTAACACATTAAAAACTGTCTTACAGCATTGCAAAAACATTGTATTTCATTAGGCATAAGCATCTTTCAGTTTGGCAAGATTTGCACTGATTATTGAATGAAGCAGCTTTTTCTTATAGAGAGACAAGCTTTTGAGCAGATTTGGGCTAAAGTTCACTTCATTTGAACAGAAGCACTATTTCAACATTACTGGTCTCAGAAACCTGTAAACTGACAATCTTGAGCATTTGAAGTACTAACATATGTTTTTGTGCATATAACTTCTAACACATTAAAAACTGTCTTACAGCATTGCAAAAACATTGTATTTCATAAGGCATAAGCATCTTTCAGTTTGGCAAGATTTGCACTGATTATTGAATGAAGCAGCTTTTTCTTATAGAGAGACAAGCTTTTGGGCTTATTTATGCTAGATTTCACTTCATTTGAACAAAAGCACTATTTTAACATTACTGGTCTCAGAAACCTGTAAACTTACAATCTTGAGCATTGAAGTCCTAACATATGTTTTTGTGCATATAACTTCTAACACATTAAAAACTGTCTTACAGCATTGCAAGAACATTGTATTTCATTAAGCATAAGCATCTTTCAGTTTGGCAAGATTTGCACTGAATATTGAATGAAGCAGCTTTCTCTCATAGAGAGACAAGCTTTTGAGCAGATTTGGGCTAGATTTCACTTCATTTGAACAGAAGCACTATTTCAACATTACTGGTCTCAGAAACCTGTAAAATGACAATCTTGAGCATTGAAGTCCTAACATAAGTTTTTGGGCATTTAACTTCTAACACATTAAAACCTGTCTTACAGCATTGCAAAAACATTGTATTTCATAAGGCATAAGCATCTTTCAGTTTGGCAACATTTGCACTGATTATTGATTGAAGCAGCTTTCTCTTATAGAGAGACAAGCTTTTGAGCTTATTTAAGCTAGATTTCACTTCATTTGAAAAGAAGCACTATTTCAACATTACTGGTCTCAGAAACCTGTAAAATGACAATCTTGAGCATTGAAGTCCTAACATAAGTTTTTGGGCATATAACTTCTAACACATTAAAAACTGTTTTACAGCATTGCAAAAACATTGTATTTCATAAGGCATAAGCATCTTTCAGTTTGGCAAGATTTGCACTGATTATTGAATGAAGCAGCTTTCCCTTATAGAGAGACAAGCTTTTGAGCTTATTTAGGCTAGATTTCACTTAATTTGAACAAAAGCACTATTTTAACATTACTGGTCTCAGAAACCTGTAAACTTACAATCTTGAGCATTGAAGTCCTAACATATGTTTTTGTGCATATAACTTCTAACACATTAAAAACTGTCTTACAGCATTGCAAAAACATTGTATTTCATTAGGCATAAGCATCTTTCAGTTTGGCAAGAATTGCACTGATTATTGAATGAAGCAGCTTTTTCTTATAGAGAGACAAGCTTTTGAGCTTATTTATGCTAGATTTCACTTCATTTGAACAGAAGCACTATTTCAACATTACTGGTCTCAGAAACCTGTAAACTTACAATCTTGAGCATTGAAGTCCTAACATATGTTTTTGTGCATATAACTTCTAACACATTAAAAACTGTCTTACAGCATTGCAAAAACATTGTATTTCATTAGGCATAAGCATCTTTCAGTTTGGCAAGATTTGCACTGATTATTGAATGAAGCAGCTTTTTCTTATAGAGAGACAAGCTTTTGAGCAGATTTGGGCTAAAGTTCACTTCATTTGAACAGAAGCACTATTTCAACATTACTGGTCTCAGAAACCTGTAAACTGACAATCTTGAGCATTTGAAGTACTAACATATGTTTTTGTGCATATAACTTCTAACACATTAAAAACTGTCTTACAGCATTGCAAAAACATTGTATTTCATAAGGCATAAGCATCTTTCAGTTTGGCAAGATTTGCACTGATTATTGAATGAAGCAGCTTTTTCTTATAGAGAGACAAGCTTTTGGGCTTATTTATGCTAGATTTCACTTCATTTGAACAAAAGCACTATTTTAACATTACTGGTCTCAGAAACCTGTAAACTTACAATCTTGAGCATTGAAGTCCTAACATATGTTTTTGTGCATATAACTTCTAACACATTAAAAACTGTCTTACAGCATTGCAAGAACATTGTATTTCATTAAGCATAAGCATCTTTCAGTTTGGCAAGATTTGCACTGAATATTGAATGAAGCAGCTTTCTCTCATAGAGAGACAAGCTTTTGAGCAGATTTGGGCTAGATTTCACTTCATTTGAACAGAAGCACTATTTCAACATTACTGGTCTCAGAAACCTGTAAAATGACAATCTTGAGCATTGAAGTCCTAACATAAGTTTTTGGGCATTTAACTTCTAACACATTAAAACCTGTCTTACAGCATTGCAAAAACATTGTATTTCATAAGGCATAAGCATCTTTCAGTTTGGCAACATTTGCACTGAATATTGAATGAAGCAGCTTTCTCTCATAGAGAGACAAGCTTTTGAGCAGATTTGGGCTAGATTTCACTTCATTTGAACAGAAGCACTATTTCAACATTACTGGTCTCAGAAACCTGTAAAATGACAATCTTGAGCATTGAAGTCCTAACATAAGTTTTTGTGCATATTACTTCTAACACATTAAAAACTGTCTTACAGCATTGCAAAAACATTTTATTTCATAAGGCATAAGCATCTTTCAGTTTGGCAAGATTTGCAATGAATATTGAATGAAGCAGCTTTCTCTTACAGAGAGACAAGCTTTTGAGCTTATTTAGGCTAGATTTCACTTCATTTGAACAGAAGCACTATTTTAACATTACTGGTCTCAGAAGCCTGTAAACTGACAATCTTGAGCATTGAAGTCCTAACATATGTTTTTGTGCATATAACTTCTAACACATTAAAAACTGTTTTACAGCATTGCAAAAACATTGTATTTCATAAGGCATAAGCATCTTTCAGTTTGGCAAGATTTGCACTGATTATTGATTGAAGCAGCTTTCTCTTATAGAGAGACAAGCTTTTGAGCTTATTTAAGCTAGATTTCACTTCATTTGAACAAAAGCACTATTTTAACATTACTGGTCTCAGAAACCTGTAAACTTACAATCTTGAGCATTGAAGTCCTAACATATGTTTTTGTGCATATAACTTCTAACACATTAAAAACTGTCTTACAGCATTGGAAAAACATTGTATTTCATTAGGCATAAGCATCTTTCAGTTTGGCAAGATTTGCACTGAATATTGAATGAAGCAGCTTTCTCTCATAGAGAGACAAGCTTTTGAGCTTATTTATGCTAGATTGCACTTCATTTGAACAGAAGCACTATTTCAACATTACTGGTCTCAGAAACCTGTAAACTTACAATCTTGAGCATTGAAGTCCTAACATATGTTTTTGTGCATATAACTTCAAACACATTAAAAACTGTCTTACAGCATTGCAAAAACATTGTATTTAATTAGGCATAAGCATCTTTCAGTTTGGCAAGATTTGCACTGATTATTGAATGAAGCAGCTTTTTCTTATAGAGAGACAAGCTTTTGAGCAGATTTGGGCTAAAGTTCACTTCATTTGAACAGAAGCACTATTTCAACATTACTGGTCTCAGAAACCTGTAAACTGACAATCTTGAGCATTTGAAGTCCTAACATATGTTTTTGTGCATATAACTTCTAACACATTAAAAACTGTCTTACAGCATTGCAAAAACATTGTATTTCATAAGGCATAAGCATCTTTCAGTTTGGCAAGATTTGCACTGATTATTGAATGAAGCAGCTTTTTCTTATAGAGAGACAAGCTTTTGAGCTTATTTATGCTAGATTTCACTTCATTTGAACAAAAGCACTATTTTAACATTACTGGTCTCAGAAACCTGTAAACTAACAATCTTGAGCATTGAAGTCCTAACATATGTTTTTGTGCATATAACTTCTAACACATTAAAAACTGTCTTACAGCATTGCAAAAACATTGTATTTCATAAGGCATAAGCATCTTTCAGTTTGGAAGATTTGCACTGATTATTGAATGAAGCAGCTTTCTCTTATAGAGAGACATTCTTTTGAGTTTATTTAGGCTAGATTTCACTTCATTTGAACAGAAGCACTATTTCAACATTACTGGTCTCAGAAACCTGTAAAATGACAATCTTGAGCATTGAAGTCCTAACATAAGTTTTTGGGCATTTAACTTCTAACACATTAAAAACTGTCTTACAGCATTGCAAAAACATTGTATTTCATAAGGCATAAGCATCTTTCAGTTTAGCAACATTTGCACTGAATATTGAATGAAGCAGCTTTCTCTCATAGAGAGACAAGCTTTTGAGCAGATTTGGGCTAGATTTCACTTCATTTGAACAGAAGCACTATTTCAACATTACTGGTCTCAGAAACCTGTAAACTGACAATCTTGAGCATTTGAACTACTAACATATGTTTTTGTGCATATAACTTCTAACACATTAAAAACTGTCTTACAGCATTGCAAAAACATTGTATTTCATAAGGCATAAGCATCTTTCAGTTTGGCAAGATTTGCACTGATTATTGAATGAAGCAGCTTTTTCTTATAGAGAGACAAGCTTTTGAGCTTATTTATGCTAGATTTCACTTCATTTGAACAAAAGCACTATTTTAACATTACTGGTCTCAGAAACCTGTAAACTAACAATCTTGAGCATTGAAGTCCTAACATATGTTTTTGTGCATATAACTTCTAACACATTAAAAACTGTCTTACAGCATTGCAAAAACATTGTATTTCATAAGGCATAAGCATCTTTCAGTTTGGCAACATTTGCACTGAATATTGAATGAAGCAGCTTTCTCTCATAGAGAGACAAGCTTTTGAGCAGATTTGGGCTAGATTTCACTTCATTTGAACATAAGCACTATTTCAACATTACTGGTCTCAGAAACCTGTAAACTAACAATCTTGAGCATTGAAGTCCTAACATATGTTTTTGTGCATATAACTTCTAACACATTAAAAACTGTCTTACAGCATTGCAAAAACATTGTATTTCATAAGGCATAAGCATCTTTCAGTTTGGCAAGATTTGCAATGAATATTGAATGAAGCAGCTTTCTCTTATAGAGAGACAAGCTTTTGAGCTTATTTAGGCTAGATTTCACTTCATTTGAACAGAAGCACTATTTTAACATTACTGGTCTCAGAAACCTGTAAACTTACAATCTTGAGCATTGAAGTCCTAACATATGTTTTTGTGCATATAACTTCTAACACATTAAAAACTGTCTTACAGCATTGCAAAAACATTGTATTTCATTAGGCATAAGCATCTTTCAGTTTGGCAAGATTTGCACTGATTATTGAATGAAGCAGCTTTCTCTTATAGAGAGACAAGCTTTTGAGCTTATTTAGGCTAGATTTCACTTCATTTGAACAAAAGCACTATTTTAACATTACTGGTCTCAGAAACCTGTAAACTTACAATCTTGAGCATTGAAGTCCTAACATATGTTATTGTGCATATAACTTCTAACACATTAAAAACTTTCTTACAGCATTGCAAAAACATTGTATTTCATAAGGCATAAGCATCTTTCAGTTTGGCAAGATTTGCACTGAATATTGAATGAAGCAGCTTTCTCTCATAGAGAGACAAGCTTTTGAGCAGATTTGGGCTAGATTTCACTTCATTTGAACAGAAGCACTATTTCAACATTACTGGTCTCAGAAACCTGTAAACTGACAATCTTGAGCATTTGAAGTCCTAACATAAGTTTTTGTGCATATAACTTCTAACACATTAAAAACTGTCTTACAGCATTGCAAAAACATTGTATTTCATAAGGCATAAGCATCTTTCAGTTTGGCAAGATTTGCACTGATTATTGAATGAAGCAGCTTTCTCTTATAGAGAGACAAGCTTTTGAGCTTATTTAGGCTAGATTTCACTTCATTTGAACAAAAGCACTATTTCAACATTACTGGTCTCAGAAACCTGTAAACTTACAATCTTGAGCATTGAAGTCCTAACATATGTTTTTGTGCATATAACTTCTAACACATTAAAAACTGTCTCACTTCATTGCAGAAATAATTTTATTTCATAAGACATAAGCATCTTTCAGTTTGGCAAGAATTGCACTGAACATTGAATGAAGCAGCTCTATCTCACATTGAAACAAGCTTTTGAGCAGATTTGGGCTAGATTTCACTTCATTTGAACAGAAGCACTATTTCAACATTACTGGTCTCAGAAACCTGTAAAATGACAATCTTGAGCATTGAAGTCCTAACATAAGTTTTTGGGCATATAACTTCTAACACATTAAAAACTGTTTTACAGCATTGCAAAAACATTGTATTTCATAAGGCATAAGCATCTTTCAGTTTGGCAAGATTTGCACTGATTATTGAATGAAGCAGCTTTCTCTTATAGAGAGACAAGCTTTTGAGCTTATTTAGGCTAGATTTCACTTCATTTGAACAAAAGCACTATTTTAACATTACTGGTCTCAGAAACCTGTAAACTTACAATCTTGAGCATTGAAGTCCTAACATATGTTTTTGTGCATATAACTTCTAACACATTAAAAACTGTCTTACAGCATTGCAAAAACATTGTATTTCATTAGGCATAAGCATCTTTCAGTTTGGCAAGATTTGCACTGAATATTGAATGAAGCAGCTTTCTCTCATAGAGAGACAAGCTTTTGAGCAGATTTGGGCTAGATTTCACTTCATTTGAACAGAAGCACTATTTCAACATTACTGGTCTCAGAAACCTGTAAAATGACAATCTTGAGCATTGAAGTCCTAACATAAGTTTTTGGGCATTTAACTTCTAACACATTAAAACCTGTCTTACAGCATTGCAAAAACATTTTATTTCATAAGGCATAAGCATCTTTCAGTTTGGCAAGATTTGCAATGAATATTGAATGAAGCAGCTTTCTCTTACAGAGAGACAAGCTTTTGAGCTTATTTAGGCTAGATTTCACTTCATTTGAACAAAAGCACTATTTTAACATTACTGGTCTCAGAAACCTGTAAACTTACAATCTTGAGCATTGAAGTCCTAACATATGTTTTTGTGCATATAACTTCTAACACATTAAAAACTGTCTTACAGCATTGGAAAAACATTGTATTTCATTAGGCATAAGCATCTTTCAGTTTGGCAAGAATTGCACTGATTATTGAATGAAGCAGCTTTTTCTTATAGAGAGACAAGCTTTTGAGCTTATTTATGCTAGATTTCACTTCATTTGAACAGAAGCACTATTTCAACATTACTGGTCTCAGAAACCTGTAAACTTACAATCTTGAGCATTGAAGTCCTAACATATGTTTTTGTGCATATAACTTCTAACACATTAAAAACTGTCTTACAGCATTGCAAAAACATTGTATTTCATTAGGCATAAGCATCTTTCAGTTTGGCAAGATTTGCACTGATTATTGAATGAAGCAGCTTTTTCTTATAGAGAGACAAGCTTTTGAGCAGATTTGGGCTAAAGTTCACTTCATTTGAACAGAAGCACTATTTCAACATTACTGGTCTCAGAAACCTGTAAACTGACAATCTTGAGCATTTGAAGTACTAACATATGTTTTTGTGCATATAACTTCTAACACATTAAAAACTGTCTTACAGCATTGCAAAAACATTGTATTTCATAAGGCATAAGCATCTTTCAGTTTGGCAAGATTTGCACTGATTATTGAATGAAGCAGCTTTTTCTTATAGAGAGACAAGCTTTTGAGCTTATTTATGCTAGATTTCACTTCATTTGAACAAAAGCACTATTTTAACATTACTGGTCTCAGAAACCTGTAAACTTACAATCTTGAGCATTGAAGTCCTAACATATGTTTTTGTGCATATAACTTCTAACACATTAAAAACTGTCTTACAGCATTGCAAGAACATTGTATTTCATTAAGCATAAGCATCTTTCAGTTTGGCAAGATTTGCACTGAATATTGAATGAAGCAGCTTTCTCTCATAGAGAGACAAGCTTTTGAGCAGATTTGGGCTAGATTTCACTTCATTTGAACAGAAGCACTATTTCAACATTACTGGTCTCAGAAACCTGTAAACTGACAATCTTGAGCATTTGAAGTCCTAACATAAGTTTTTGTGCATATAACTTCTAACACATTAAAAACTGTCTTACAGCATTGCAAAAACATTGTATTTCATAAGGCATAAGCATCTTTCAGTTTGGCAAGATTTGCACTGATTATTGAATGAAGCAGCTTTCTCTTATAGAGAGACAAGCTTTTGAGCTTATTTAGGCTAGATTTCACTTCATTTGAACAAAAGCACTATTTCAACATTACTGGTCTCAGAAACCTGTAAACTTACAATCTTGAGCATTGAAGTCCTAACATATGTTTTTGTGCATATAACTTCTAACACATTAAAAACTGTCTCACTTCATTGCAGAAATAATTGTATTTCATAAGACATAAGCTTCTTTCAGTTTGGCAAGAATTGCACTGAACATTGAATGAAGCAGCTCTATCTCAAATTGAAACAAGCTTTTGAGCAGATTTGGGCTAGATTTCACTTCATTTGAAAAGAAGCACTATTTCAACATTACTGGTCTCAGAAACCTGTAAAATGACAATCTTGAGCATTGAAGTACTAACATAAGTTTTTGGGCATATAACTTCTAACACATTAAAAACTGTTTTACAGCATTGCAAAAACATTGTATTTCATAAAGGCATAAGCATCTTTCAGTTTGGCAAGATTTGCACTGATTATTGAATGAAGCAGCTTTCCCTTATAGAGAGACAAGCTTTTGAGCTTATTTAGGCTAGATTTCACTTCATTTGAACAAAAGCACTATTTTAACATTACTGGTCTCAGAAACCTGTAAACTTACAATCTTGAGCATTGAAGTCCTAACATATGTTTTTGTGCATATAACTTCTAACACATTAAAAACTGTCTTACAGCATTGCAAAAACATTGTATTTCATTAGGCATAAGCATCTTTCAGTTTGGCAAGAATTGCACTGATTATTGAATGAAGCAGCTTTTTCTTATAGAGAGACAAGCTTTTGAGCTTATTTATGCTAGATTTCACTTCATTTGAACAGAAGCACTATTTCAACATTACTGGTCTCAGAAACCTGTAAACTTACAATCTTGAGCATTGAAGTCCTAACATATGTTTTTGTGCATATAACTTCTAACACATTAAAAACTGTCTTACAGCATTGCAAAAACATTGTATTTCATTAGGCATAAGCATCTTTCAGTTTGGCAAGATTTGCACTGATTATTGAATGAAGCAGCTTTTTCTTATAGAGAGACAAGCTTTTGAGCAGATTTGGGCTAAAGTTCACTTCATTTGAACAGAAGCACTATTTCAACATTACTGGTCTCAGAAACCTGTAAACTGACAATCTTGAGCATTTGAAGTACTAACATATGTTTTTGTGCATATAACTTCTAACACATTAAAAACTGTCTTACAGCATTGCAAAAACATTGTATTTCATTAGGCATAAGCATCTTTCAGTTTGGCAAGATTTGCACTGATTATTGAATGAAGCAGCTTTTTCTTATAGAGAGACAAGCTTTTGAGCAGATTTGGGCTAAAGTTCACTTCATTTGAACAGAAGCACTATTTCAACATTACTGGTCTCAGAAACCTGTAAACTGACAATCTTGAGCATTTGAAGTACTAACATATGTTTTTGTGCATATAACTTCTAACACATTAAAAACTGTCTTACAGCATTGCAAAAACATTGTATTTCATAAGGCATAAGCATCTTTCAGTTTGGCAAGATTTGCACTGATTATTGAATGAAGCAGCTTTTTCTTATAGAGAGACAAGCTTTTGGGCTTATTTATGCTAGATTTCACTTCATTTGAACAAAAGCACTATTTTAACATTATTGGTCTCAGAAACCTGTAAACTTACAATCTTGAGCATTGAAGTCCTAACATATGTTTTTGTGCATATAACTTCTAACACATTAAAAACTGTCTTACAGCATTGCAAGAACATTGTATTTCATTAAGCATAAGCATCTTTCAGTTTGGCAAGATTTGCACTGAATATTGAATGAAGCAGCTTTCTCTCATAGAGAGACAAGCTTTTGAGCAGATTTGGGCTAGATTTCACTTCATTTGAACAGAAGCACTATTTCAACATTACTGGTCTCAGAAACCTGTAAAATGACAATCTTGAGCATTGAAGTCCTAACATAAGTTTTTGGGCATTTAACTTCTAACACATTAAAACCTGTCTTACAGCATTGCAAAAACATTGTATTTCATAAGGCATAAGCATCTTTCAGTTTGGCAACATTTGCACTGAATATTGAATGAAGCAGCTTTCTCTCATAGAGAGACAAGCTTTTGAGCAGATTTGGGCTAGATTTCACTTCATTTGAACAGAAGCACTATTTCAACATTACTGGTCTCAGAAACCTGTAAAATGACAATCTTGAGCATTGAAGTCCTAACATAAGTTTTTGTGCATATTACTTCTAACACATTAAAAACTGTCTTACAGCATTGCAAAAACATTTTATTTCATAAGGCATAAGCATCTTTCAGTTTGGCAAGATTTGCAATGAATATTGAATGAAGCAGCTTTCTCTTACAGAGAGACAAGCTTTTGAGCTTATTTAGGCTAGATTTCACTTCATTTGAACAGAAGCACTATTTTAACATTACTGGTCTCAGAAGCCTGTAAACTGACAATCTTGAGCATTGAAGTCCTAACATATGTTTTTGTGCATATAACTTCTAACACATTAAAAACTGTTTTACAGCATTGCAAAAACATTGTATTTCATAAGGCATAAGCATCTTTCAGTTTGGCAAGATTTGCACTGATTATTGAATGAAGCAGCTTTCTCTTATAGAGAGACAAGCTTTTGAGCTTTTTTAGGCTAGATTTCACTTCATTTGAACAGAAGCACTATTTCAACATTACTGGTCTCAGAAACCTGTAAAATGACAATCTTGAGCATTGAAGTCCTAACATAAGTTTTTGGGCATTTAACTTCTAACACATTAAAACCTGTCTTACAGCATTGCAAAAACATTGTATTTCATAAGGCATAAGCATCTTTCAGTTTGGCAACATTTGCACTGAATATTGAATGAAGCAGCTTTCTCTCATAGAGAGACAAGCTTTTGAGCAGATTTGGGCTAGATTTCACTTCATTTGAACAGAAGCACTATTTCAACATTACTGGTCTCAGAAACCTGTAAAATGACAATCTTGAGCATTGAAGTCCTAACATAAGTTTTTGTGCATATTACTTCTAACACATTAAAAACTGTCTTAAAGCATTGCAAAAACATTTTATTTCATAAGGCATAAGCATCTTTCAGTTTGGCAAGATTTGCAATGAATATTGAATGAAGCAGCTTTCTCTTACAGAGAGACAAGCTTTTGAGCTTATTTAGGCTAGATTTCACTTCATTTGAACAGAAGCACTATTTTAACATTACTGGTCTCAGAAGCCTGTAAACTGACAATCTTGAGCATTGAAGTCCTAACATATGTTTTTGTGCATATAACTTCTAACACATTAAAAACTGTTTTACAGCATTGCAAAAACATTGTATTTCATAAGGCATAAGCATCTTTCAGTTTGGAAAGATTTGCACTGATTATTGAATGAAGCAGCTTTCTCTTATAGAGAGACAAGCTTTTGAGCTTATTTAGGCTAGATTTCACTTCATTTGAACAAAAGCACTATTTTAACATTACTGGTCTCAGAAACCTGTAAACTTACAATCTTGAGCATTGAAGTCCTAACATATGTTTTTGTGCATATAACTTCTAACACATTAAAAACTGTCTTACAGCATTGGAAAAACATTGTATTTCATTAGGCATAAGCATCTTTCAGTTTGGCAAGAATTGCACTGATTATTGAATGAAGCAGCTTTTTCTTATAGAGAGACAAGCTTTTGAGCTTATTTATGCTAGATTTCACTTCATTTGAACAGAAGCACTATTTCAACATTACTGGTCTCAGAAACCTGTAAACTTACAATCTTGAGCATTGAAGTACTAACATATGTTTTTGTGCATATAACTTCTAACACATTAAAAACTGTCTTACAGCATTGCAAAAACATTGTATTTCATTAGGCATAAGCATCTTTCAGTTTGGCAAGATTTGCACTGATTATTGAATGAAGCAGCTTTTTCTTATAGAGAGACAAGCTTTTGAGCAGATTTGGGCTAAAGTTCACTTCATTTGAACAGAAGCACTATTTCAACATTACTGGTCTCAGAAACCTGTAAACTGACAATCTTGAGCATTTGAAGGACTAACATATGTTTTTGTGCATATAACTTCTAACACATTAAAAACTGTCTTACAGCATTGCAAAAACATTGTATTTCATAAGGCATAAGCATCTTTCAGTTTGGCAAGATTTGCACTGATTATTGAATGAAGCAGCTTTTTCTTATAGAGAGACAAGCTTTTGAGCTTATTTATGCTAGATTTCACTTCATTTGAACAAAAGCACTATTTTAACATTACTGGTCTCAGAAACCTGTAAACTTACAATCTTGAGCATTTGAAGTCCTAACATATGTTTTTGTGCATATAACTTCTAACACATTAAAAACTGTCTTACAGCATTGCAAGAACATTGTATTTCATTAAGCATAAGCATCTTTCAGTTTGGCAAGATTTGCACTGAATATTGAATGAAGCAGCTTTCTCTCATAGAGAGACAAGCTTTTGAGCAGATTTGGGCTAGATTTCACTTCATTTGAACAGAAGCACTATTTCAACATTACTGGTCTCAGAAACCTGTAAACTGACAATCTTGAGCATTTGAAGTCCTAACATAAGTTTTTGTGCATATAACTTCTAACACATTAAAAACTGTCTTACAGCATTGCAAAAACATTGTATTTCATAAGGCATAAGCATCTTTCAGTTTGGCAAGATTTGCACTGATTATTGAATGAAGCAGCTTTCTCTTATAGAGAGACAAGCTTTTGAGCTTATTTAGGCTAGATTTCACTTCATTTGAACAAAAGCACTATTTCAACATTACTGGTCTCAGAAACCTGTAAACTTACAATCTTGAGCATTGAAGTCCTAACATATGTTTTTGTGCATATAACTTCTAACACATTAAAAACTGTCTCACTTCATTGCAGAAATAATTGTATTTCATAAGACATAAGCATCTTTCAGTTTGGCAAGAATTGCACTGAACATTGAATGAAGCAGCTTTCTCTTACAGAGAGACAAGCTTTTGAGCTTATTTAGGCTAGATTTCACTTCATTTGAACAGAAGCACTATTTTAACATTACTGGTCTCAGAAACCTGTAAAATGACAATCTTGAGCATTGAAGTCCTAACATAAGTTTTTGGGCATATAACTTCTAACACATTAAAAACTGTTTTACAGCATTGCAAAAACATTGTATTTCATAAGGCATAAGCATCTTTCAGTTTGGAAAGATTTGCACTGATTATTGAATGAAGCAGCTTTCTCTTATAGAGAGACAAGCTTTTGAGCTTATTTAGGCTAGATTTCACTTCATTTGAACAAAAGCACTATTTTAACATTACTGGTCTCAGAAACCTGTAAACTTACAATCTTGAGCATTGAAGTCCTAACATATGTTTTTGTGCATATAACTTCTAACACATTAAAAACTGTCTTACAGCATTGGAAAAACATTGTATTTCATTAGGCATAAGCATCTTTCAGTTTGGCAAGAATTGCACTGATTATTGAATGAAGCAGCTTTTTCTTATAGAGAGACAAGCTTTTGAGCTTATTTATGCTAGATTTCACTTCATTTGAACAGAAGCACTATTTCAACATTACTGGTCTCAGAAACCTGTAAACTTACAATCTTGAGCATTAAAGTACTAACATATGTTTTTGTGCATATAACTTCTAACACATTAAAAACTGTCTTACAGCATTGCAAAAACATTGTATTTCATTAGGCATAAGCATCTTTCAGTTTGGCAAGATTTGCACTGATTATTGAATGAAGCAGCTTTTTCTTATAGAGAGACAAGCTTTTGAGCAGATTTGGGCTAAAGTTCACTTCATTTGAACAGAAGCACTATTTCAACATTACTGGTCTCAGAAACCTGTAAACTGACAATCTTGAGCATTTGAAGGACTAACATATGTTTTTGTGCATATAACTTCTAACACATTAAAAACTGTCTTACAGCATTGCAAAAACATTGTATTTCATAAGGCATAAGCATCTTTCAGTTTGGCAAGATTTGCACTGATTATTGAATGAAGCAGCTTTTTCTTATAGAGAGACAAGCTTTTGAGCAGATTTGGGCTAAAGTTCACTTCATTTGAACAGAAGCACTATTTCAACATTACTGGTCTCAGAAACCTGTAAAATGACAATCTTGAGCATTGAAGTCCTAACATAAGTTTTTGGGCATATAACTTCTAACACATTAAAAACTGTTTTACAGCATTGCAAAAACATTGTATTTCATAAGGCATAAGCATCTTTCAGTTTGGCAAGATTTGCACTGATTATTGAATGAAGCAGCTTTCTCTTATAGAGAGACAAGCTTTTGAGCTTATTTAGGCTAGATTTCACTTCATTTGAACAAAAGCACTATTTTAACATTACTGGTCTCAGAAACCTGTAAACTTACAATCTTGAGCATTGAAGTCCTAACATATGTTTTTGTGCATATAACTTCTAACACATTAAAAACTGTCTTACAGCATTGCAAAAACATTGTATTTCATTAGGCATAAGCATCTTTCAGTTTGGCAAGATTTGCACTGAATATTGAATGAAGCAGCTTTCTCTCATAGAGAGACAAGCTTTTGAGCAGATTTGGGCTAGATTTCACTTCATTTGAACAGAAGCACTATTTCAACATTACTGGTCTCAGAAACCTGTAAAATGACAATCTTGAGCATTGAAGTCCTAACATAAGTTTTTGTGCATATAACTTCTAACACATTAAAACCTGTCTTACAGCATTGCAAAAACATTGTATTTCATAAGGCATAAGCATCTTTCAGTTTGGCAACATTTGCACTGAATATTGAATGAAGCAGCTTTCTCTCATAGAGAGACAAGCTTTTGAGAGTTTTGGGCTAGATTTCACTTCATTTGAACAGAAGCACTATTTCAACATTACTGGTCTCAGAAACCTGTAAAATGACAATCTTGAGCATTGAAGTCCTAACATAAGTTTTTGTGCATATTACTTCTAACACATTAAAAACTGTCTTACAGCATTGCAAAAACATTTTATTTCATAAGGCATAAGCATCTTTCAGTTTGGCAAGATTTGCAATGAATATTGAATGAAGCAGCTTTCTCTTACAGAGAGACAAGCTTTTGAGCTTATTTAGGCTAGATTTCACTTCATTTGAACAGAAGCAATATTTTAACATTACTGGTCTCAGAAGCCTGTAAACTGACAATCTTGAGCATTGAAGTCCTAACATATGTTTTTGTGCATATAACTTCTAACACATTAAAAACTGTTTTACAGCATTGCAAAAACATTGTATTTCATAAGGCATAAGCATCTTTCAGTTTGGCAAGATTTGCACTGATTATTGAATGAAGCAGCTTTCTCTTATAGAGAGACAAGCTTTTGAGCTTTTTTAGGCTAGATTTCACTTCATTTGAACAGAAGCACTATTTCAACATTACTGGTCTCAGAAACCTGTAAAATGACAATCTTGAGCATTGAAGTCCTAACATAAGTTTTTGGGCATTTAACTTCTAACACATTAAAACCTGTCTTACAGCATTGCAAAAACATTGTATTTCATAAGGCATAAGCATCTTTCAGTTTGGCAACATTTGCACTGAATATTGAATGAAGCAGCTTTCTCTCATAGAGAGACAAGCTTTTGAGCAGATTTGGGCTAGATTTCACTTCATTTGAACAGAAGCACTATTTCAACATTACTGGTCTCAGAAACCTGTAAAATGACAATCTTGAGCATTGAAGTCCTAACATAAGTTTTTGTGCATATTACTTCTAACACATTAAAAACTGTCTTACAGCATTGCAAAAACATTTTATTTCATAAGGCATAAGCATCTTTCAGTTTGGCAAGATTTGCAATGAATATTGAATGAAGCAGCTTTCTCTTACAGAGAGACAAGCTTTTGAGCTTATTTAGGCTAGATTTCACTTCATTTGAACAGAAGCACTATTTTAACATTACTGGTCTCAGAAGCCTGTAAACTGACAATCTTGAGCATTGAAGTCCTAACATAAGTTTTTGGGCATTTAACTTCTAACACATTAAAACCTGTCTTACAGCATTGCAAAAACATTGTATTTCATAAGGCATAAGCATCTTTCAGTTTGGCAAGATTTGCACTGATTATTGAATGAAGCAGCTTTTTCTTATAGAGAGACAAGCTTTTGGGCTTATTTATGCTAGATTTCACTTCATTTGAACAAAAGCACTATTTTAACATTATTGGTCTCAGAAACCTGTAAACTTACAATCTTGAGCATTGAAGTCCTAACATATGTTTTTGTGCATATAACTTCTAACACATTAAAAACTGTCTTACAGCATTGCAAGAACATTGTATTTCATTAAGCATAAGCATCTTTCAGTTTGGCAAGATTTGCACTGAATATTGAATGAAGCAGCTTTCTCTCATAGAGAGACAAGCTTTTGAGCAGATTTGGGCTAGATTTCACTTCATTTGAACAGAAGCACTATTTCAACATTACTGGTCTCAGAAACCTGTAAAATGACAATCTTGAGCATTGAAGTCCTAACATAAGTTTTTGGGCATTTAACTTCTAACACATTAAAACCTGTCTTACAGCATTGCAAAAACATTGTATTTCATAAGGCATAAGCATCTTTCAGTTTGGCAACATTTGCACTGAATATTGAATGAAGCAGCTTTCTCTCATAGAGAGACAAGCTTTTGAGCAGATTTGGGCTAGATTTCACTTCATTTGAACAGAAGCACTATTTCAACATTACTGGTCTCAGAAACCTGTAAAATGACAATCTTGAGCATTGAAGTCCTAACATAAGTTTTTGTGCATATTACTTCTAACACATTAAAAACTGTCTTACAGCATTGCAAAAACATTTTATTTCATAAGGCATAAGCATCTTTCAGTTTGGCAAGATTTGCAATGAATATTGAATGAAGCAGCTTTCTCTTACAGAGAGACAAGCTTTTGAGCTTATTTAGGCTAGATTTCACTTCATTTGAACAGAAGCACTATTTTAACATTACTGGTCTCAGAAGCCTGTAAACTGACAATCTTGAGCATTGAAGTCCTAACATAAGTTTTTGGGCATTTAACTTCTAACACATTAAAACCTGTCTTACAGCATTGCAAAAACATTGTATTTCATAAGGCATAAGCATCTTTCAGTTTGGCAACATTTGCACTGAATATTGAATGAAGCAGCTTTCTCTCATAGAGAGACAAGCTTTTGAGCAGATTTGGGCTAGATTTCACTTCATTTGAACAGAAGCACTATTTCAACATTACTGGTCTCAGAAACCTGTAAAATGACAATCTTGAGCATTGAAGTCCTAACATAAGTTTTTGTGCATATTACTTCTAACACATTAAAAACTGTCTTACAGCATTGCAAAAACATTTTATTTCATAAGGCATAAGCATCTTTCAGTTTGGCAAGATTTGCAATGAATATTGAATGAAGCAGCTTTCTCTTACAGAGAGACAAGCTTTTGAGCTTATTTAGGCTAGATTTCACTTCATTTGAACAGAAGCACTATTTTAACATTACTGGTCTCAGAAGCCTGTAAACTGACAATCTTGAGCATTGAAGTCCTAACATATGTTTTTGTGCATATAACTTCTAACACATTAAAAACTGTTTTACAGCATTGCAAAAACATTGTATTTCATAAGGCATAAGCATCTTTCAGTTTGGAAAGATTTGCACTGATTATTGAATGAAGCAGCTTTCTCTTATAGAGAGACAAGCTTTTGAGCTTATTTAGGCTAGATTTCACTTCATTTGAACAAAAGCACTATTTTAACATTACTGGTCTCAGAAACCTGTAAACTTACAATCTTGAGCATTGAAGTCCTAACATATGTTTTTGTGCATATAACTTCTAACACATTAAAAACTGTCTTACAGCATTGGAAAAACATTGTATTTCATTAGGCATAAGCATCTTTCAGTTTGGCAAGAATTGCACTGATTATTGAATGAAGCAGCTTTTTCTTATAGAGAGACCAGCTTTTGAGCTTATTTATGCTAGATTTCACTTCATTTGAACAGAAGCACTATTTCAACATTACTGGTCTCAGAAACCTGTAAACTTACAATCTTGAGCATTGAAGTCCTAACATATGTTTTTGTGCATATAACTTCTAACACATTAAAAACTGTCTTACAGCATTGCAAAAACATTGTATTTCATTAGGCATAAGCATCTTTCAGTTTGGCAAGATTTGCACTGATTATTGAATGAAGCAGCTTTTTCTTATAGAGAGACAAGCTTTTGAGCAGATTTGGGCTAAAGTTCACTTCATTTGAACAGAAGCACTATTTCAACATTACTGGTCTCAGAAACCTGTAAACTGACAATCTTGAGCATTTGAAGTCCTAACATAAGTTTTTGTGCATATAACTTCTAACACATTAAAAACTGTCTTACAGCATTGCAAAAACATTGTATTTCATAAGGCATAAGCATCTTTCAGTTTGGCAACATTTGCACTGAATATTGAATGAAGCAGCTTTCTCTCATAGAGAGACAAGCTTTTGAGCAGATTTGGGCTAGATTTCACTTCATTTGAACAGAAGCACTATTTCAACATTACTGGTCTCAGAAACCTGTAAAATGACAATCTTGAGCATTGAAGTCCTAACATAAGTTTTTGTGCATATTACTTCTAACACATTAAAAACTGTCTTACAGCATTGCAAAAACATTTTATTTCATAAGGCATAAGCATCTTTCAGTTTGGCAAGATTTGCAATGAATATTGAATGAAGCAGCTTTCTCTTACAGAGAGACAAGCTTTTGAGCTTATTTAGGCTAGATTTCACTTCATTTGAACAGAAGCACTATTTTAACATTACTGGTCTCAGAAGCCTGTAAACTGACAATCTTGAGCATTGAAGTCCTAACATATGTTTTTGTGCATATAACTTCTAACACATTAAAAACTGTTTTACAGCATTGCAAAAACATTGTATTTCATAAGGCATAAGCATCTTTCAGTTTGGCAAGATTTGCACTGATTATTGATTGAAGCAGCTTTCTCTTATAGAGAGACTAGCTTTTGAGCTTATTTAAGCTAGATTTCACTTCATTTGAACAAAAGCACTATTTTAACATTACTGGTCTCAGAAACCTGTAAACTTACAATCTTGAGCATTGAAGTCCTAACATATGTTTTTGTGCATATAACTTCTAACACATTAAAAACTGTCTTACAGCATTGGAAAAACATTGTATTTCATTAGGCATAAGCATCTTTCAGTTTGGCAAGATTTGCACTGAATATTGAATGAAGCAGCTTTCTCTCATAGAGAGACAAGCTTTTGAGCTTATTTATGCTAGATTGCACTTCATTTGAACAGAAGCACTATTTCAACATTACTGGTCTCAGAAACCTGTAAACTTACAATCTTGAGCATTGAAGTCCTAACATATGTTTTTGTGCATATAACTTCAAACACATTAAAAACTGTCTTACAGCATTGCAAAAACATTGTATTTAATTAGGCATAAGCATCTTTCAGTTTGGCAAGATTTGCACTGATTATTGAATGAAGCAGCTTTTTCTTATAGAGAGACAAGCTTTTGAGCAGATTTGGGCTAAAGTTCACTTCATTTGAACAGAAGCACTATTTCAACATTACTGGTCTCAGAAACCTGTAAACTGACAATCTTGAGCATTTGAAGTCCTAACATATGTTTTTGTGCATATAACTTCTAACACATTAAAAACTGTCTTACAGCATTGCAAAAACATTGTATTTCATAAGGCATAAGCATCTTTCAGTTTGGCAAGATTTGCACTGATTATTGAATGAAGCAGCTTTTTCTTATAGAGAGACAAGCTTTTGAGCTTATTTATGCTAGATTTCACTTCATTTGAACAAAAGCACTATTTTAACATTACTGGTCTCAGAAACCTGTAAACTAACAATCTTGAGCATTGAAGTCCTAACATATGTTTTTGTGCATATAACTTCTAACACATTAAAAACTGTCTTACAGCATTGCAAAAACATTGTATTTCATAAGGCATAAGCATCTTTCAGTTTGGAAGATTTGCACTGATTATTGAATGAAGCAGCTTTCTCTTATAGAGAGACATTCTTTTGAGTTTATTTAGGCTAGATTTCACTTCATTTGAACAGAAGCACTATTTCAACATTACTGGTCTCAGAAACCTGTAAAATGACAATCTTGAGCATTGAAGTCCTAACATAAGTTTTTGGGCATTTAACTTCTAACACATTAAAAACTGTCTTACAGCATTGCAAAAACATTGTATTTCATAAGGCAATAGCATCTTTCAGTTTAGCAACATTTGCACTGAATATTGAATGAAGCAGCTTTCTCTCATAGAGAGACAAGCTTTTGAGCAGATTTGGGCTAGATTTCACTTCATTTGAACAGAAGCACTATTTCAACATTACTGGTCTCAGAAACCTGTAAACTAACAATCTTGAGCATTGAAGTCCTAACATATGTTTTTGTGCATATAACTTCTAACACATTAAAAACTGTCTTACAGCATTGCAAAAACATTGTATTTCATAAGGCATAAGCATCTTTCAGTTTGGCAAGATTTGCAATGAATATTGAATGAAGCAGCTTTCTCTTATAGAGAGACAAGCTTTTGAGCTTATTTAGGCTAGATTTCACTTCATTTGAACAGAAGCACTATTTTAACATTACTGGTCTCAGAAACCTGTAAACTTACAATCTTGAGCATTGAAGTCCTAACATATGTTTTTGTGCATATAACTTCTAACACATTAAAAACTGTCTTACAGCATTGCAAAAACATTGTATTTCATTAGGCATAAGCATCTTTCAGTTTGGCAAGATTTGCACTGATTATTGAATGAAGCAGCTTTCTCTTATAGAGAGACAAGCTTTTGAGCTTATTTAGGCTAGATTTCACTTCATTTGAACAAAAGCACTATTTTAACATTACTGGTCTCAGAAACCTGTAAACTTACAATCTTGAGCATTGAAGTCCTAACATATGTTATTGTGCATATAACTTCTAACACATTAAAAACTTTCTTACAGCATTGCAAAAACATTGTATTTCATAAGGCATAAGCATCTTTCAGTTTGGCAAGATTTGCACTGAATATTGAATGAAGCAGCTTTCTCTCATAGAGAGACAAGCTTTTGAGCAGATTTGGGCTAGATTTCACTTCATTTGAACAGAAGCACTATTTCAACATTACTGGTCTCAGAAACCTGTAAACTGACAATCTTGAGCATTTGAAGTCCTAACATAAGTTTTTGTGCATATAACTTCTAACACATTAAAAACTGTCTTACAGCATTGCAAAAACATTGTATTTCATAAGGCATAAGCATCTTTCAGTTTGGCAAGATTTGCACTGATTATTGAATGAAGCAGCTTTCTCTTATAGAGAGACAAGCTTTTGAGCTTATTTAGGCTAGATTTCACTTCATTTGAACAAAAGCACTATTTCAACATTACTGGTCTCAGAAACCTGTAAACTTACAATCTTGAGCATTGAAGTCCTAACATATGTTTTTGTGCATATAACTTCTAACACATTAAAAACTGTCTCACTTCATTGCAGAAATAATTTTATTTCATAAGACATAAGCATCTTTCAGTTTGGCAAGAATTGCACTGAACATTGAATGAAGCAGCTCTATCTCACATTGAAACAAGCTTTTGAGCAGATTTGGGCTAGATTTCACTTCATTTGAACAGAAGCACTATTTCAACATTACTGGTCTCAGAAACCTGTAAAATGACAATCTTGAGCATTGAAGTCCTAACATAAGTTTTTGGGCATATAACTTCTAACACATTAAAAACTGTTTTACAGCATTGCAAAAACATTGTATTTCATAAGGCATAAGCATCTTTCAGTTTGGCAAGATTTGCACTGATTATTGAATGAAGCAGCTTTCTCTTATAGAGAGACAAGCTTTTGAGCTTATTTAGGCTAGATTTCACTTCATTTGAACAAAAGCACTATTTTAACATTACTGGTCTCAGAAACCTGTAAACTTACAATCTTGAGCATTGAAGTCCTAACATATGTTTTTGTGCATATAACTTCTAACACATTAAAAACTGTCTTACAGCATTGCAAAAACATTGTATTTCATTAGGCATAAGCATCTTTCAGTTTGGCAAGATTTGCACTGAATATTGAATGAAGCAGCTTTCTCTCATAGAGAGACAAGCTTTTGAGCAGATTTGGGCTAGATTTCACTTCATTTGAACAGAAGCACTATTTCAACATTACTGGTCTCAGAAACCTGTAAAATGACAATCTTGAGCATTGAAGTCCTAACATAAGTTTTTGGGCATTTAACTTCTAACACATTAAAACCTGTCTTACAGCATTGCAAAAACATTGTATTTCATAAGGCATAAGCATCTTTCAGTTTGGCAACATTTGCACTGAATATTGAATGAAGCAGCTTTCTCTCATAGAGAGACAAGCTTTTGAGAGTTTTGGGCTAGATTTCACTTCATTTGAACAGAAGCACTATTTCAACATTACTGGTCTCAGAAACCTGTAAAATGACAATCTTGAGCATTGAAGTCCTAACATAAGTTTTTGTGCATATTACTTCTAACACATTAAAAACTGTCTTACAGCATTGGAAAAACATTGTATTTCATTAGGCATAAGCATCTTTCAGTTTGGCAAGAATTGCACTGATTATTGAATGAAGCAGCTTTTTCTTATAGAGAGACAAGCTTTTGAGCTTATTTATGCCAGATTTCACTTCATTTGAACAGAAGCACTATTTCAACATTACTGGTCTCAGAAACCTGTAAACTGACAATCTTGAGCATTTGAAGTACTAACATATGTTTTTGTGCATATAACTTCTAACACATTAAAAACTGTCTTACAGCATTGCAAAAACATTGTATTTCATAAGGCATAAGCATCTTTCAGTTTGGCAAGATTTGCACTGATTATTGAATGAAGCAGCTTTTTCTTATAGAGAGACAAGCTTTTGAGCTTATTTATGCTAGATTTCACTTCATTTGAACAAAAGCACTATTTTAACATTACTGGTCTCAGAAACCTGTAAACTTACAATCTTGAGCATTGAAGTCCTAACATATGTTTTTGTGCATATAACTTCTAACACATTAAAAACTGTCTTACAGCATTGCAAGAACATTGTATTTCATTAAGCATAAGCATCTTTCAGTTTGGCAAGATTTGCACTGAATATTGAATGAAGCAGCTTTCTCTCATAGAGAGACAAGCTTTTGAGCAGATTTGGGCTAGATTTCACTTCATTTGAACAGAAGCACTATTTCAACATTACTGGTCTCAGAAACCTGTAAACTGACAATCTTGAGCATTTGAAGTCCTAACATAAGTTTTTGTGCATATAACTTCTAACACATTAAAAACTGTCTTACAGCATTGCAAAAACATTGTATTTCATAAGGCATAAGCATCTTTCAGTTTGGCAAGATTTGCACTGATTATTGAATGAAGCAGCTTTCT
Organism: Carassius carassius; assembly: GCF_963082965.1. Taxonomy (NCBI): domain Eukaryota; kingdom Metazoa; phylum Chordata; class Actinopteri; order Cypriniformes; family Cyprinidae; genus Carassius; species Carassius carassius. Next base: position 9,719,085 of record NC_081769.1, read on the forward strand.
CTTATAGAGAGACAAGCTTTTGAGCTTATTTAGGCTAGATTTCACTTCATTTGAACAAAAGCACTATTTCAACATTACTGGTCTCAGAAACCTGTAAACTTACAATCTTGAGCATGAAGTCCTAACATATGTTTTTGTGCATATAACTTCTAACACATTAAAAACTCACTTCATTGCAGAAATAATTGTATTTCATAAGACATAAGCATCTTTCAGTTTGGCAAGAATTGCACTGAACATTGAATGAAGCAGCTCTATCTCAAATTGAAACAAGCTTTTGAGCAGATTTGGGCTAGATTTCACTTCATTTGAAAAGAAGCACTATTTCAACATTACTGGTCTCAGAAACCTGTAAAATGACAATCTTGAGCATTGAAGTCCTAACATAAGTTTTTGGGCATATAACTTCTAACACATTAAAAACTGTTTTACAGCATTGCAAAAACATTGTATTTCATAAGGCATAAGCATCTTTCAGTTTGGCAAGATTTGCACTGATTATTGAATGAAGCAGCTTTCCCTTATAGAGAGAAAAGCTTTTGAGCTTATTTAGGCTAGATTTCACTTCATTTGAACAAAAGCACTATTTTAACATTACTGGTCTCAGAAACCTGTAAACTTACAATCTTGAGCATTGAAGTCCTAACATATGTTTTTGTGCATATAACTTCTAACACATTAAAAACTGTCTTACAGCATTGCAAAAACATTGTATTTCATTAGGCATAAGCATCTTTCAGTTTGGCAAGAATTGCACTGATTATTGAATGAAGCAGCTTTTTCTTATAGAGAGACAAGCTTTTGAGCTTATTTATGCTAGATTTCACTTCATTTGAACAGAAGCACTATTTCAACATTACTGGTCTCAGAAACCTGTAAACTGACAATCTTGAGCATTTGAAGTCCTAACATAAGTTTTTGTGCATATAACTTCTAACACATTAAAAACTGTCTTACAGCATTGCAAAAACATTGTATTTCATAAGGCATAAGCATCTTTCAGTTTGGCAAGATTTGCACTGATTATTGAATGAAGCAGCTTTCTCTTATAGAGAGACAAGCTTTTGAGCTTATTTAGGCTAGATTTCACTTCATTTGAACAAAAGCACTATTTCAACATTACTGGTCTCAGAAACCTGTAAACTTACAATCTTGAGCATTGAAGTCCTAACATATGTTTTTGTGCATATAACTTCTAACACATTAAAAACTGTCTCACTTCATTGCAGAAATAATTTTATTTCATAAGACATAAGCATCTTTCAGTTTGGCAAGAATTGCACTGAACATTGAATGAAGCAGCTCTATCTCACATTGAAACAAGCTTTTGAGCAGATTTGGGCTAGATTTCACTTCATTTGAACAGAAGCACTATTTCAACATTACTGGTCTCAGAAACCTGTAAAATGACAATCTTGAGCATTGAAGTCCTAACATAAGTTTTTGGGCATATAACTTCTAACACATTAAAAACTGTTTTACAGCATTGCAAAAACATTGTATTTCATAAGGCATAAGCATCTTTCAGTTTGGCAAGATTTGCACTGATTATTGAATGAAGCAGCTTTCTCTTATAGAGAGACAAGCTTTTGAGCTTATTTAGGCTAGATTTCACTTCATTTGAACAAAAGCACTATTTTAACATTACTGGTCTCAGAAACCTGTAAACTTACAATCTTGAGCATTGAAGTCCTAACATATGTTTTTGTGCATATAACTTCTAACACATTAAAAACTGTCTTACAGCATTGCAAAAACATTGTATTTCATTAGGCATAAGCATCTTTCAGTTTGGCAAGATTTGCACTGAATATTGAATGAAGCAGCTTTCTCTCATAGAGAGACAAGCTTTTGAGCAGATTTGGGCTAGATTTCACTTCATTTGAACAGAAGCACTATTTCAACATTACTGGTCTCAGAAACCTGTAAAATGACAATCTTGAGCATTGAAGTCCTAACATAAGTTTTTGTGCATATAACTTCTAACACATTAAAACCTGTCTTACAGCATTGCAAAAACATTGTACTTCATAAGGCATAAGCATCTTTCAGTTTGGCAACATTTGCACTGAATATTGAATGAAGCAGCTTTCTCTCATAGAGAGACAAGCTTTTGAGAGTTTTGGGCTAGATTTCACTTCATTTGAACAGAAGCACTATTTCAACATTACTGGTCTCAGAAACCTGTAAAATGACAATCTTGAGCATTGAAGTCCTAACATAAGTTTTTGTGCATATTACTTCTAACACATTAAAAACTGTCTTACAGCATTGCAAAAACATTTTATTTCATAAGGCATAAGCATCTTTCAGTTTGGCAAGATTTGCAATGAATATTGAATGAAGCAGCTTTCTCTTACAGAGAGACAAGCTTTTGAGCTTATTTAGGCTAGATTTCACTTCATTTGAACAGAAGCACTATTTTAACATTACTGGTCTCAGAAGCCTGTAAACTGACAATCTTGAGCATTGAAGTCCTAACATATGTTTTTGTGCATATAACTTCTAACACATTAAAAACTGTTTTACAGCATTGCAAAAACATTGTATTTCATAAGGCATAAGCATCTTTCAGTTTGGCAAGATTTGCACTGATTATTGAATGAAGCAGCTTTCTCTTATAGAGAGACAAGCTTTTGAGCTTTTTTAGGCTAGATTTCACTTCATTTGAACAGAAGCACTATTTCAACATTACTGGTCTCAGAAACCTGTAAAATGACAATCTTGAGCATTGAAGTCCTAACATAAGTTTTTGGGCATTTAACTTCTAACACATTAAAACCTGTCTTACAGCATTGCAAAAACATTGTATTTCATAAGGCATAAGCATCTTTCAGTTTGGCAACATTTGCACTGAATATTGAATGAAGCAGCTTTCTCTCATAGAGAGACAAGCTTTTGAGCAGATTTGGGCTAGATTTCACTTCATTTGAACAGAAGCACTATTTCAACATTACTGGTCTCAGAAACCTGTAAAATGACAATCTTGAGCATTGAAGTCCTAACATAAGTTTTTGTGCATATTACTTCTAACACATTAAAAACTGTCTTACAGCATTGCAAAAACATTGTATTTCATTAGGCATAAGCATCTTTCAGTTTGGCAAGAATTGCACTGATTATTGAATGAAGCAGCTTTTTCTTATAGAGAGACAAGCTTTTGAGCTTATTTATGCTAGATTTCACTTCATTTGAACAGAAGCACTATTTCAACATTACTGGTCTCAGAAACCTGTAAACTTACAATCTTGAGCATTGAAGTCCTAACATATGTTTTTGTGCATATAACTTCTAACACATTAAAAACTGTCTTACAGCATTGCAAAAACATTGTATTTCATTAGGCATAAGCATCTTTCAGTTTGGCAAGATTTGCACTGATTATTGAATGAAGCAGCTTTTTCTTATAGAGAGACAAGCTTTTGAGCAGATTTGGGCTAAAGTTCACTTCATTTGAACAGAAGCACTATTTCAACATTACTGGTCTCAGAAACCTGTAAACTGACAATCTTGAGCATTTGAAGTACTAACATATGTTTTTGTGCATATAACTTCTAACACATTAAAAACTGTCTTACAGCATTGCAAAAACATTGTATTTCATAAGGCATAAGCATCTTTCAGTTTGGCAAGATTTGCACTGATTATTGAATGAAGCAGCTTTTTCTTATAGAGAGACAAGCTTTTGGGCTTATTTATGCTAGATTTCACTTCATTTGAACAAAAGCACTATTTCAACATTATTGGTCTCAGAAACCTGTAAACTTACAATCTTGAGCATTGAAGTCCTAACATATGTTTTTGTGCATATAACTTCTAACACATTAAAAACTGTCTTACAGCATTGCAAGAACATTGTATTTCATTAAGCATAAGCATCTTTCAGTTTGGCAAGATTTGCACTGAATATTGAATGAAGCAGCTTTCTCTCATAGAGAGACAAGCTTTTGAGCAGATTTGGGCTAGATTTCACTTCATTTGAACAGAAGCACTATTTCAACATTACTGGTCTCAGAAACCTGTAAAATGACAATCTTGAGCATTGAAGTCCTAACATAAGTTTTTGGGCATTTAACTTCTAACACATTAAAACCTGTCTTACAGCATTGCAAAAACATTGTATTTCATAAGGCATAAGCATCTTTCAGTTTGGCAACATTTGCACTGAATATTGAATGAAGCAGCTTTCTCTCATAGAGAGACAAGCTTTTGAGCAGATTTGGGCTAGATTTCACTTCATTTGAACAGAAGCACTATTTCAACATTACTGGTCTCAGAAACCTGTAAAATGACAATCTTGAGCATTGAAGTCCTAACATAAGTTTTTGTGCATATTACTTCTAACACATTAAAAACTGTCTTACAGCATTGCAAAAACATTTTATTTCATAAGGCATAAGCATCTTTCAGTTTGGCAAGATTTGCAATGAATATTGAATGAAGCAGCTTTCTCTTACAGAGAGACAAGCTTTTGAGCTTATTTAGGCTAGATTTCACTTCATTTGAACAGAAGCACTATTTTAACATTACTGGTCTCAGAAGCCTGTAAACTGACAATCTTGAGCATTGAAGTCCTAACATAAGTTTTTGGGCATTTAACTTCTAACACATTAAAACCTGTCTTACAGCATTGCAAAAACATTGTATTTCATAAGGCATAAGCATCTTTCAGTTTGGCAACATTTGCACTGAATATTGAATGAAGCAGCTTTCTCTCATAGAGAGACAAGCTTTTGAGCAGATTTGGGCTAGATTTCACTTCATTTGAACAGAAGCACTATTTCAACATTACTGGTCTCAGAAACCTGTAAAATGACAATCTTGAGCATTGAAGTCCTAACATAAGTTTTTGTGCATATTACTTCTAACACATTAAAAACTGTCTTACAGCATTGCAAAAACATTTTATTTCATAAGGCATAAGCATCTTTCAGTTTGGCAAGATTTGCAATGAATATTGAATGAAGCAGCTTTCTCTTACAGAGAGACAAGCTTTTGAGCTTATTTAGGCTAGATTTCACTTCATTTGAACAGAAGCACTATTTTAACATTACTGGTCTCAGAAGCCTGTAAACTGACAATCTTGAGCATTGAAGTCCTACCATATGTTTTTGTGCATATAACTTCTAACACATTAAAAACTGTTTTACAGCATTGCAAAAACATTGTATTTCATAAGGCATAAGCATCTTTCAGTTTGGAAAGATTTGCACTGATTATTGAATGAAGCAGCTTTCTCTTATAGAGAGACAAGCTTTTGAGCTTATTTAGGCTAGATTTCACTTCATTTGAACAAAAGCACTATTTTAACATTACTGGTCTCAGAAACCTGTAAACTTACAATCTTGAGCATTGAAGTCCTAACATATGTTTTTGTGCATATAACTTCTAACACATTAAAAACTGTCTTACAGCATTGGAAAAACATTGTATTTCATTAGGCATAAGCATCTTTCAGTTTGGCAAGAATTGCACTGATTATTGAATGAAGCAGCTTTTTCTTATAGAGAGACAAGCTTTTGAGCTTATTTATGCTAGATTTCACTTCATTTGAACAGAAGCACTATTTCAACATTACTGGTCTCAGAAACCTGTAAACTTACAATCTTGAGCATTGAAGTCCTAACATATGTTTTTGTGCATATAACTTCTAACACATTAAAAACTGTCTTACAGCATTGCAAAAACATTGTATTTCATTAGGCATAAGCATCTTTCAGTTTGGCAAGATTTGCACTGATTATTGAATGAAGCAGCTTTTTCTTATAGAGAGACAAGCTTTTGAGCAGATTTGGGCTAAAGTTCACTTCATTTGAACAGAAGCACTATTTCAACATTACTGGTCTCAGAAACCTGTAAACTGACAATCTTGAGCATTTGAAGGACTAACATATGTTTTTGTGCATATAACTTCTAACACATTAAAAACTGTCTTACAGCATTGCAAAAACATTGTATTTCATAAGGCATAAGCATCTTTCAGTTTGGCAAGATTTGCACTGATTATTGAATGAAGCAGCTTTTTCTTATAGAGAGACAAGCTTTTGAGCTTATTTATGCTAGATTTCACTTCATTTGAACAAAAGCACTATTTTAACATTACTGGTCTCAGAAACCTGTAAACTTACAATCTTGAGCATTTGAAGTCCTAACATATGTTTTTGTGCATATAACTTCTAACACATTAAAAACTGTCTTACAGCATTGCAAGAACATTGTATTTCATTAAGCATAAGCATCTTTCAGTTTGGCAAGATTTGCACTGAATATTGAATGAAGCAGCTTTCTCTCATAGAGAGACAAGCTTTTGAGCAGATTTGGGCTAGATTTCACTTCATTTGAACAGAAGCACTATTTCAACATTACTGGTCTCAGAAACCTGTAAACTGACAATCTTGAGCATTTGAAGTCCTAACATAAGTTTTTGTGCATATAACTTCTAACACATTAAAAACTGTCTTACAGCATTGCAAAAACATTGTATTTCATAAGGCATAAGCATCTTTCAGTTTGGCAAGATTTGCACTGATTATTGAATGAAGCAGCTTTCTCTTATAGAGAGACAAGCTTTTGAGCTTATTTAGGCTAGATTTCACTTCATTTGAACAAAAGCACTATTTCAACATTACTGGTCTCAGAAACCTGTAAACTTACAATCTTGAGCATTGAAGTCCTAACATATGTTTTTGTGCATATAACTTCTAACACATTAAAAACTGTCTCACTTCATTGCAGAAATAATTGTATTTCATAAGACATAAGCATCTTTCAGTTTGGCAAGAATTGCACTGAACATTGAATGAAGCAGCTCTATCTCAAATTGAAACAAGCTTTTGAGCAGATTTGGGCTAGATTTCACTTCATTTGAAAAGAAGCACTATTTCAACATTACTGGTCTCAGAAACCTGTAAAATGACAATCTTGAGCATTGAAGTCCTAACATAAGTTTTTGGGCATATAACTTCTAACACATTAAAAACTGTTTTACAGCATTGCAAAAACATTGTATTTCATAAGGCATAAGCATCTTTCAGTTTGGCAACATTTGCACTGAATATTGAATGAAGCAGCTTTCTCTCATAGAGAGACAAGCTTTTGAGCAGATTTGGGCTAGATTTCACTTCATTTGAACAGAAGCACTATTTCAACATTACTGGTCTCAGAAACCTGTAAACTGACAATCTTGAGCATTTGAAGTCCTAACATAAGTTTTTGTGCATATAACTTCTAACACATTAAAAACTGTCTTACAGCATTGCAAAAACATTGTATTTCATAAGGCATAAGCATCTTTCAGTTTGGCAAGATTTGCACTGATTATTGAATGAAGCAGCTTTCTCTTATAGAGAGACAAGCTTTTGAGCTTATTTAGGCTAGATTTCACTTCATTTGAACAAAAGCACTATTTCAACATTACTGGTCTCAGAAACCTGTAAACTTACAATCTTGAGCATTAAAGTCCTAACATATATTTTTGTGCATATAACTTCTAACACATTAAAAACTGTCTCACTTCATTGCAGAAATAATTGTATTTCATAAGACATAAGCATCTTTCAGTTTGGCAAGAATTGCACTGAACATTGAATGAAGCAGCTCTATCTCAAATTGAAACAAGCTTTTGAGCAGATTTGGGCTAGATTTCACTTCATTTGAAAAGAAGCACTATTTCAACATTCCTGGTCTCAGAAACCTGTAAAATGACAATCTTGAGCATTGAAGTCCTAACATAAGTTTTTGGGCATATAACTTCTAACACATTAAAAACTGTTTTACAGCATTGCAAAAACATTGTATTTCATAAGGCATAAGCATCTTTCAGTTTGGCAACATTTGCACTGAATATTGAATGAAGCAGCTTTCTCTCATAGAGAGACAAGCTTTTGAGCAGATTTGGGCTAGATTTCACTTCATTTGAACAGAAGCACTATTTCAACATTACTGGTCTCAGAAACCTGTAAAATGACAATCTTGAGCATTGAAGTCCTAACATAAGTTTTTGTGCATATTACTTCTAACACATTAAAAACTGTCTTACAGCATTGCAAAAACATTTTATTTCATAAGGCATAAGCATCTTTCAGTTTGGCAAGATTTGCAATGAATATTGAATGAAGCAGCTTTCTCTTACAGAGAGACAAGCTTTTGAGCTTATTTAGGCTAGATTTCACTTCATTTGAACAGAAGCACTATTTTAACATTACTGGTCTCAGAAGCCTGTAAACTGACAATCTTGAGCATTGAAGTCCTAACATATGTTTTTGTGCATATAACTTCTAACACATTAAAAACTGTTTTACAGCATTGCAAAAACATTGTATTTCATAAGGCATAAGCATCTTTCAGTTTGGCAAGATTTGCACTGATTATTGATTGAAGCAGCTTTCTCTTATAGAGAGACAAGCTTTTGAGCTTATTTAAGCTAGATTTCACTTCATTTGAACAAAAGCACTATTTTAACATTACTGGTCTCAGAAACCTGTAAACTTACAATCTTGAGCATTGAAGTCCTAACATATGTTTTTGTGCATATAACTTCTAACACATTAAAAACTGTCTTACAGCATTGGAAAAACATTGTATTTCATTAGGCATAAGCATCTTTCAGTTTGGCAAGATTTGCACTGAATATTGAATGAAGCAGCTTTCTCTCATAGAGAGACAAGCTTTTGAGCTTATTTATGCTAGATTGCACTTCATTTGAACAGAAGCACTATTTCAACATTACTGGTCTCAGAAACCTGTAAACTTACAATCTTGAGCATTGAAGTCCTAACATATGTTTTTGTGCATATAACTTCAAACACATTAAAAACTGTCTTACAGCATTGCAAAAACATTGTATTTAATTAGGCATAAGCATCTTTCAGTTTGGCAAGATTTGCACTGATTATTGAATGAAGCAGCTTTTTCTTATAGAGAGACAAGCTTTTGAGCAGATTTGGGCTAAAGTTCACTTCATTTGAACAGAAGCACTATTTCAACATTACTGGTCTCAGAAACCTGTAAACTGACAATCTTGAGCATTTGAAGTCCTAACATATGTTTTTGTGCATATAACTTCTAACACATTAAAAACTGTCTTACAGCATTGCAAAAACATTGTATTTCATAAGGCATAAGCATCTTTCAGTTTGGCAAGATTTGCACTGATTATTGAATGAAGCAGCTTTTTCTTATAGAGAGACAAGCTTTTGAGCTTATTTATGCTAGATTTCACTTCATTTGAACAGAAGCACTATTTTAACATTACTGGTCTCAGAAACCTGTAAACTAACAATCTTGAGCATTGAAGTCCTAACATATGTTTTTGTGCATATAACTTCTAACACATTAAAAACTGTCTTACAGCATTGCAAAAACATTGTATTTCATAAGGCATAAGCATCTTTCAGTTTGGAAGATTTGCACTGATTATTGAATGAAGCAGCTTTCTCTTATAGAGAGACATTCTTTTGAGTTTATTTAGGCTAGATTTCACTTCATTTGAACAGAAGCACTATTTCAACATTACTGGTCTCAGAAACCTGTAAAATGACAATCTTGAGCATTGAAGTCCTAACATAAGTTTTTGGGCATTTAACTTCTAACACATTAAAAACTGTCTTACAGCATTGCAAAAACATTGTATTTCATAAGGCATAAGCATCTTTCAGTTTAGCAACATTTGCACTGAATATTGAATGAAGCAGCTTTCTCTCATAGAGAGACAAGCTTTTGAGCAGATTTGGGCTAGATTTCAATTCATTTGAACAGAAGCACTATTTCAACATTACTGGTCTCAGAAACCTGTAAACTAACAATCTTGAGCATTGAAGTCCTAACATATGTTTTTGTGCATATAACTTCTAACACATTAAAAACTGTCTTACAGCATTGCAAAAACATTGTATTTCATTAGGCATAAGCATCTTTCAGTTTGGCAAGAATTGCACTGATTATTGAATGAAGCAGCTTTTTCTTATAGAGAGACAAGCTTTTGAGCAGATTTGGGCTAAAGTTCACTTCATTTGAACAGAAGCACTATTTCAACATTACTGGTCTCAGAAACCTGTAAACTGACAATCTTGAGCATTTGAACTACTAACATATGTTTTTGTGCATATAACTTCTAACACATTAAAAACTGTCTTACAGCATTGCAAAAACATTGTATTTCATAAGGCATAAGCATCTTTCAGTTTGGCAAGATTTGCACTGATTATTGAATGAAGCAGCTTTTTCTTATAGAGAGACAAGCTTTTGAGCTTATTTATGCTAGATTTCACTTCATTTGAACAAAAGCACTATTTTAACATTACTGGTCTCAGAAACCTGTAAACTAACAATCTTGAGCATTGAAGTCCTAACATATGTTTTTGTGCATATAACTTCTAACACATTAAAAACTGTCTTACAGCATTGCAAAAACATTGTATTTCATAAGGCATAAGCATCTTTCAGTTTGGCAAGATTTGCAATGAATATTGAATGAAGCAGCTTTCTCTTATAGAGAGACAAGCTTTTGAGCTTATTTAGGCTAGATTTCACTTCATTTGAACAGAAGCACTATTTTAACATTACTGGTCTCAGAAACCTGTAAACTTACAATCTTGAGCATTGAAGTCCTAACATATGTTTTTGTGCATATAACTTCTAACACATTAAAAACTGTCTTACAGCATTGCAAAAACATTGTATTTCATTAGGCATAAGCATCTTTCAGTTTGGCAAGATTTGCACTGATTATTGAATGAAGCAGCTTTCTCTTATAGAGAGACAAGCTTTTGAGCTTATTTAGGCTAGATTTCACTTCATTTGAACAAAAGCACTATTTTAACATTACTGGTCTCAGAAACCTGTAAACTTACAATCTTGAGCATTGAAGTCCTAACATATGTTATTGTGCATATAACTTCTAACACATTAAAAACTTTCTTACAGCATTGCAAAAACATTGTATTTCATAAGGCATAAGCATCTTTCAGTTTGGCAAGATTTGCACTGAATATTGAATGAAGCAGCTTTCTCTCATAGAGAGACAAGCTTTTGAGCAGATTTGGGCTAGATTTCACTTCATTTGAACAGAAGCACTATTTCAACATTACTGGTCTCAGAAACCTGTAAACTGACAATCTTGAGCATTTGAAGTCCTAACATAAGTTTTTGTGCATATAACTTCTAACACATTAAAAACTGTCTTACAGCATTGCAAAAACATTGTATTTCATAAGGCATAAGCATCTTTCAGTTTGGCAAGATTTGCACTGATTATTGAATGAAGCAGCTTTCTCTTATAGAGAGACAAGCTTTTGAGCTTATTTAGGCTAGATTTCACTTCATTTGAACAAAAGCACTATTTCAACATTACTGGTCTCAGAAACCTGTAAACTTACAATCTTGAGCATTGAAGTCCTAACATATGTTTTTGTGCATATAACTTCTAACACATTAAAAACTGTCTCACTTCATTGCAGAAATAATTTTATTTCATAAGACATAAGCATCTTTCAGTTTGGCAAGAATTGCACTGAACATTGAATGAAGCAGCTCTATCTCACATTGAAACAAGCTTTTGAGCAGATTTGGGCTAGATTTCACTTCATTTGAACAGAAGCACTATTTCAACATTACTGGTCTCAGAAACCTGTAAAATGACAATCTTGAGCATTGAAGTCCTAACATAAGTTTTTGGGCATTTAACTTCTAACACATTAAAACCTGTCTTACAGCATTGCAAAAACATTGTATTTCATAAGGCATAAGCATCTTTCAGTTTGGCAACATTTGCACTGAATATTGAATGAAGCAGCTTTCTCTCATAGAGAGACAAGCTTTTGAGAGTTTTGGGCTAGATTTCACTTCATTTGAACAGAAGCACTATTTCAACATTACTGGTCTCAGAAACCTGTAAAATGACAATCTTGAGCATTGAAGTCCTAACATAAGTTTTTGTGCATATTACTTCTAACACATTAAAAACTGTCTTACAGCATTGCAAAAACATTTTATTTCATAAGGCATAAGCATCTTTCAGTTTGGCAAGATTTGCAATGAATATTGAATGAAGCAGCTTTCTCTTACAGAGAGACAAGCTTTTGAGCTTATTTAGGCTAGATTTCACTTCATTTGAACAGAAGCACTATTTTAACATTACTGGTCTCAGAAGCCTGTAAACTGACAATCTTGAGCATTGAAGTCCTAACATATGTTTTTGTGCATATAACTTCTAACACATTAAAAACTGTTTTACAGCATTGCAAAAACATTGTATTTCATTAGGCATAAGCATCTTTCAGTTTGGCAAGATTTGCACTGATTATTGAATGAAGCAGCTTTCTCTTATAGAGAGACAAGCTTTTGAGCTTTTTTAGGCTAGATTTCACTTCATTTGAACAGAAGCACTATTTCAACATTACTGGTCTCAGAAACCTGTAAAATGACAATCTTGAGCATTGAAGTCCTAACATAAGTTTTTGGGCATTTAACTTCTAACACATTAAAAACTGTCTTACAGCATTGCAAAAACATTGTATTTCATAAGGCATAAGCATCTTTCAGTTTGGCAAGATTTGCACTGATTATTGAATGAAGCAGCTTTTTCTTATAGAGAGACAAGCTTTTGAGCTTATTTATGCTAGATTTCACTTCATTTGAACAAAAGCACTATTTTAACATTACTGGTCTCAGAAACCTGTAAACTTACAATCTTGAGCATTGAAGTCCTAACATATGTTTTTGTGCATATAACTTCTAACACATTAAAAACTGTCTTACAGCATTGCAAGAACATTGTATTTCATTAAGCATAAGCATCTTTCAGTTTGGCAAGATTTGCACTGAATATTGAATGAAGCAGCTTTCTCTCATAGAGAGACAAGCTTTTGAGCAGATTTGGGCTAGATTTCACTTCATTTGAACAGAAGCACTATTTCAACATTACTGGTCTCAGAAACCTGTAAACTGACAATCTTGAGCATTTGAAGTCCTAACATAAGTTTTTGTGCATATAACTTCTAACACATTAAAAACTGTCTTACAGCATTGCAAAAACATTGTATTTCATAAGGCATAAGCATCTTTCAGTTTGGCAAGATTTGCACTGATTATTGAATGAAGCAGCTTTCTCTTATAGAGAGACAAGCTTTTGAGCTTATTTAGGCTAGATTTCACTTCATTTGAACAAAAGCACTATTTCAACATTACTGGTCTCAGAAACCTGTAAACTTACAATCTTGAGCATTGAAGTCCTAACATATGTTTTTGTGCATATAACTTCTAACACATTAAAAACTGTCTCACTTCATTGCAGAAATAATTGTATTTCATAAGACATAAGCATCTTTCAGTTTGGCAAGAATTGCACTGAACATTGAATGAAGCAGCTCTGTCTCAAATTGAAACAAGCTTTTGAGCAGATTTGGGCTAGATTTCACTTCATTTGAACAGAAGCACTATTTCAACATTACTGGTCTCAGAAACCTGTAAAATGACAATCTTGAGCATTGAAGTCCTAACATAAGTTTTTGGGCATTTAACTTCTAACACATTAAAACCTGTCTTACAGCATTGCAAAAACATTGTATTTCATAAGGCATAAGCATCTTTCAGTTTGGCAACATTTGCACTGAATATTGAATGAAGCAGCTTTCTCTCATAGAGAGACAAGCTTTTGAGCAGATTTGGGCTAGATTTCACTTCATTTGAACAGAAGCACTATTTCAACATTACTGGTCTCAGAAACCTGTAAAATGACAATCTTGAGCATTGAAGTCCTAACATAAGTTTTTGTGCATATTACTTCTAACACATTAAAAACTGTCTTACAGCATTGCAAAAACATTTTATTTCATAAGGCATAAGCATCTTTCAGTTTGGCAAGATTTGCAATGAATATTGAATGAAGCAGCTTTCTCTTATAGAGAGACAAGCTTTTGAGCTTATTTAGGCTAGATTTCACTTCATTTGAACAGAAGCACTATTTTAACATTACTGGTCTCAGAAGCCTGTAAACTGACAATCTTGAGCATTGAAGTCCTAACATATGTTTTTGTGCATATAACTTCTAACACATTAAAAACTGTCTTACAGCATTGGAAAAACATTGTATTTCATTAGGCATAAGCATCTTTCAGTTTGGCAAGATTTGCACTGAATATTGAATGAAGCAGCTTTCTCTCATAGAGAGACAAGCTTTTGAGCTTATTTATGCTAGATTGCACTTCATTTGAACAGAAGCACTATTTCAACATTACTGGTCTCAGAAACCTGTAAACTTACAATCTTGAGCATTGAAGTCCTAACATATGTTTTTGTGCATATAACTTCAAACACATTAAAAACTGTCTTACAGCATTGCAAAAACATTGTATTTAATTAGGCATAAGCATCTTTCAGTTTGGCAAGATTTGCACTGATTATTGAATGAAGCAGCTTTTTCTTATAGAGAGACAAGCTTTTGAGCAGATTTGGGCTAAAGTTCACTTCATTTGAACAGAAGCACTATTTCAACATTACTGGTCTCAGAAACCTGTAAAATGACAATCTTGAGCATTGAAGTCCTAACATAAGTTTTTGTGCATATTACTTCTAACACATTAAAAACTGTCTTACAGCATTGCAAAAACATTTTATTTCATAAGGCATAAGCATCTTTCAGTTTGGCAAGATTTGCAATGAATATTGAATGAAGCAGCTTTCTCTTACAGAGAGACAAGCTTTTGAGCTTATTTAGGCTAGATTTCACTTCATTTGAACAGAAGCACTATTTTAACATTACTGGTCTCAGAAGCCTGTAAACTGACAATCTTGAGCATTGAAGTCCTAACATAAGTTTTTGGGCATTTAACTTCTAACACATTAAAACCTGTCTTACAGCATTGCAAAAACATTGTATTTCATAAGGCATAAGCATCTTTCAGTTTGGCAACATTTGCACTGAATATTGAATGAAGCAGCTTTCTCTCATAGAGAGACAAGCTTTTGAGCAGATTTGGGCTAGATTTCACTTCATTTGAACAGAAGCACTATTTCAACATTACTGGTCTCAGAAACCTGTAAAATGACAATCTTGAGCATTGAAGTCCTAACATAAGTTTTTGTGCATATTACTTCTAACACATTAAAAACTGTCTTACAGCATTGCAAAAACATTTTATTTCATAAGGCATAAGCATCTTTCAGTTTGGCAAGATTTGCAATGAATATTGAATGAAGCAGCTTTCTCTTACAGAGAGACAAGCTTTTGAGCTTATTTAGGCTAGATTTCACTTCATTTGAACAGAAGCACTATTTTAACATTACTGGTCTCAGAAGCCTGTAAACTGACAATCTTGAGCATTGAAGTCCTAACATATGTTTTTGTGCATATAACTTCTAACACATTAAAAACTGTTTTACAGCATTGCAAAAACATTGTATTTCATAAGGCATAAGCATCTTTCAGTTTGGAAAGATTTGCACTGATTATTGAATGAAGCAGCTTTCTCTTATAGAGAGACAAGCTTTTGAGCTTATTTAGGCTAGATTTCACTTCATTTGAACAAAAGCACTATTTTAACATTACTGGTCTCAGAAACCTGTAAACTTACAATCTTGAGCATTGAAGTCCTAACATATGTTTTTGTGCATATAACTTCTAACACATTAAAAACTGTCTTACAGCATTGGAAAAACATTGTATTTCATTAGGCATAAGCATCTTTCAGTTTGGCAAGAATTGCACTGATTATTGAATGAAGCAGCTTTTTCTTATAGAGAGACAAGCTTTTGAGCTTATTTATGCTAGATTTCACTTCATTTGAACAGAAGCACTATTTCAACATTACTGGTCTCAGAAACCTGTAAACTTACAATCTTGAGCATTGAAGTCCTAACATATGTTTTTGTGCATATAACTTCTAACACATTAAAAACTGTCTTACAGCATTGCAAAAACATTGTATTTCATTAGGCATAAGCATCTTTCAGTTTGGCAAGATTTGCACTGATTATTGAATGAAGCAGCTTTTTCTTATAGAGAGACAAGCTTTTGAGCAGATTTGGGCTAAAGTTCACTTCATTTGAACAGAAGCACTATTTCAACATTACTGGTCTCAGAAACCTGTAAACTGACAATCTTGAGCATTTGAAGGACTAACATATGTTTTTGTGCATATAACTTCTAACACATTAAAAACTGTCTTACAGCATTGCAAAAACATTGTATTTCATAAGGCATAAGCATCTTTCAGTTTGGCAAGATTTGCACTGATTATTGAATGAAGCAGCTTTTTCTTATAGAGAGACAAGCTTTTGAGCTTATTTATGCTAGATTTCACTTCATTTGAACAAAAGCACTATTTTAACATTACTGGTCTCAGAAACCTGTAAACTTACAATCTTGAGCATTTGAAGTCCTAACATATGTTTTTGTGCATATAACTTCTAACACATTAAAAACTGTCTTACAGCATTGCAAGAACATTGTATTTCATTAAGCATAAGCATCTTTCAGTTTGGCAAGATTTGCACTGAATATTGAATGAAGCAGCTTTCTCTCATAGAGAGACAAGCTTTTGAGCAGATTTGGGCTAGATTTCACTTCATTTGAACAGAAGCACTATTTCAACATTACTGGTCTCAGAAACCTGTAAACTGACAATCTTGAGCATTTGAAGTCCTAACATAAGTTTTTGTGCATATAACTTCTAACACATTAAAAACTGTCTTACAGCATTGCAAAAACATTGTATTTCATAAGGCATAAGCATCTTTCAGTTTGGCAAGATTTGCACTGATTATTGAATGAAGCAGCTTTCTCTTATAGAGAGACAAGCTTTTGAGCTTATTTAGGCTAGATTTCACTTCATTTGAACAAAAGCACTATTTCAACATTACTGGTCTCAGAAACCTGTAAACTTACAATCTTGAGCATTGAAGTCCTAACATATGTTTTTGTGCATATAACTTCTAACACATTAAAAACTGTCTCACTTCATTGCAGAAATAATTGTATTTCATAAGACATAAGCATCTTTCAGTTTGGCAAGAATTGCACTGAACATTGAATGAAGCAGCTCTATCTCAAATTGAAACAAGCTTTTGAGCAGATTTGGGCTAGATTTCACTTCATTTGAAAAGAAGCACTATTTCAACATTCCTGGTCTCAGAAACCTGTAAAATGACAATCTTGAGCATTGAAGTCCTAACATAAGTTTTTGTGCATATAACTTCTAACACATTAAAAACTGTTTTACAGCATTGCAAAAACATTGTATTTCATAAGGCATAAGCATCTTTCAGTTTGGCAAGATTTGCACTGAATATTGAATGAAGCAGCTTTCTCTCATAGAGAGACAAGCTTTTGAGCAGATTTGGGCTAGATTTCACTTCATTTGAACAGAAGCACTATTTCAACATTACTGGTCTCAGAAACCTGTAAAATGACAATCTTGAGCATTGAAGTCCTAACATATGTTTTTGTGCATATAACTTCTAACACATTAAAAACTGTCTTACAGCATTGCAAGAACATTGTATTTCATTAAGCATAAGCATCTTTCAGTTTGGCAAGATTTGCACTGAATATTGAATGAAGCAGCTTTCTCTCATAGAGAGACAAGCTTTTGAGCAGATTTGGGCTAGATTTCACTTCATTTGAACAGAAGCACTATTTCAACATTACTGGTCTCAGAAACCTGTAAACTGACAATCTTGAGCATTTGAAGTCCTAACATAAGTTTTTGTGCATATAACTTCTAACACATTAAACAACTGTCTTACAGCATTGCAAAAACATTGTATTTCATAAGGCATAAGCATCTTTCAGTTTGGCAAGATTTGCACTGATTATTGAATGAAGCAGCTTTCTCTTATAGAGAGACAAGCTTTTGAGCTTATTTAGGCTAGATTTCACTTCATTTGAACAAAAGCACTATTTCAACATTACTGGTCTCAGAAACCTGTAAACTTACAATCTTGAGCATTGAAGTCCTAACATATGTTTTTGTGCATATAACTTCTAACACATTAAAAACTGTCTCACTTCATTGCAGAAATAATTGTATTTCATAAGACATAAGCATCTTTCAGTTTGGCAAGAATTGCACTGAACATTGAATGAAGCAGCTCTATCTCAAATTGAAACAAGCTTTTGAGCAGATTTGGGCTAGATTTCACTTCATTTGAAAAGAAGCACTATTTCAACATTCCTGGTCTCAGAAACCTGTAAAATGACAATCTTGAGCATTGAAGTCCTAACATAAGTTTTTGGGCATATAACTTCTAACACATTAAAAACTGTTTTACAGCATTGCAAAAACATTGTATTTCATAAGGCATAAGCATCTTTCAGTTTGGCAACATTTGCACTGAATATTGAATGAAGCAGCTTTCTCTCATAGAGAGACAAGCTTTTGAGCAGATTTGGGCTAGATTTCACTTCATTTGAACAGAAGCACTATTTCAACATTACTGGTCTCAGAAACCTGTAAAATGACAATCTTGAGCATTGAAGTCCTAACATATGTTTTTGTGCATATAACTTCTAACACATTAAAAACTGTCTTACAGCATTGCAAGAACATTGTATTTCATTAAGCATAAGCATCTTTCAGTTTGGCAAGATTTGCACTGAATATTGAATGAAGCAGCTTTCTCTCATAGAGAGACAAGCTTTTGAGCAGATTTGGGCTAGATTTCACTTCATTTGAACAGAAGCACTATTTCAACATTACTGGTCTCAGAAACCTGTAAACTGACAATCTTGAGCATTTGAAGTCCTAACATAAGTTTTTGTGCATATAACTTCTAACACATTAAAAACTGTCTTACAGCATTGCAAAAACATTGTATTTCATAAGGCATAAGCATCTTTCAGTTTGGCAAGATTTGCACTGATTATTGAATGAAGCAGCTTTCTCTTATAGAGAGACAAGCTTTTGAGCTTATTTAGGCTAGATTTCACTTCATTTGAACAAAAGCACTATTTCAACATTACTGGTCTCAGAAACCTGTAAACTTACAATCTTGAGCATTGAAGTCCTAACATATGTTTTTGTGCATATAACTTCTAACACATTAAAAACTGTCTCACTTCATTGCAGAAATAATTGTATTTCATAAGACATAAGCATCTTTCAGTTTGGCAAGAATTGCACTGAACATTGAATGAAGCAGCTCTATCTCAAATTGAAACAAGCTTTTGAGCAGATTTGGGCTAGATTTCACTTCATTTGAAAAGAAGCACTATTTCAACATTCCTGGTCTCAGAAACCTGTAAAATGACAATCTTGAGCATTGAAGTCCTAACATAAGTTTTTGGGCATATAACTTCTAACACATTAAAAACTGTTTTACAGCATTGCAAAAACATTGTATTTCATAAGGCATAAGCATCTTTCAGTTTGGCAACATTTGCACTGAATATTGAATGAAGCAGCTTTCTCTCATAGAGAGACAAGCTTTTGAGCAGATTTGGGCTAGATTTCACTTCATTTGAACAGAAGCACTATTTCAACATTACTGGTCTCAGAAACCTGTAAAATGACAATCTTGAGCATTGAAGTCCTAACATAAGTTTTTGTGCATATTACTTCTAACACATTAAAAACTGTCTTACAGCATTGCAAAAACATTTTATTTCATAAGGCATAAGCATCTTTCAGTTTGGCAAGATTTGCAATGAATATTGAATGAAGCAGCTTTCTCTTACAGAGAGACAAGCTTTTGAGCTTATTTAGGCTAGATTTCACTTCATTTGAACAGAAGCACTATTTTAACATTACTGGTCTCAGAAGCCTGTAAACTGACAATCTTGAGCATTGAAGTCCTAACATATGTTTTTGTGCATATAACTTCTAACACATTAAAAACTGTTTTACAGCATTGCAAAAACATTGTATTTCATAAGGCATAAGCATCTTTCAGTTTGGCAAGATTTGCACTGATTATTGATTGAAGCAGCTTTCTCTTATAGAGAGACAAGCTTTTGAGCTTATTTAAGCTAGATTTCACTTCATTTGAACAAAAGCACTAATTTTAACATTACTGGTCTCAGAAACCTGTAAACTTACAATCTTGAGCATTGAAGTCCTAACATATGTTTTTGTGCATATAACTTCTAACACATTAAAAACTGTCTTACAGCATTGGAAAAACATTGTATTTCATTAGGCATAAGCATCTTTCAGTTTGGCAAGATTTGCACTGAATATTGAATGAAGCAGCTTTCTCTCATAGAGAGACAAGCTTTTGAGCTTATTTATGCTAGATTGCACTTCATTTGAACAGAAGCACTATTTCAACATTACTGGTCTCAGAAACCTGTAAACTTACAATCTTGAGCATTGAAGTCCTAACATATGTTTTTGTGCATATAACTTCAAACACATTAAAAACTGTCTTACAGCATTGCAAAAACATTGTATTTAATTAGGCATAAGCATCTTTCAGTTTGGCAAGATTTGCACTGATTATTGAATGAAGCAGCTTTTTCTTATAGAGAGACAAGCTTTTGAGCAGATTTGGGCTAAAGTTCACTTCATTTGAACAGAAGCACTATTTCAACATTACTGGTCTCAGAAACCTGTAAACTGACAATCTTGAGCATTTGAAGTCCTAACATATGTTTTTGTGCATATAACTTCTAACACATTAAAAACTGTCTTACAGCATTGCAAAAACATTGTATTTCATAAGGCATAAGCATCTTTCAGTTTGGCAAGATTTGCACTGATTATTGAATGAAGCAGCTTTTTCTTATAGAGAGACAAGCTTTTGAGCTTATTTATGCTAGATTTCACTTCATTTGAACAGAAGCACTATTTTAACATTACTGGTCTCAGAAACCTGTAAACTAACAATCTTGAGCATTGAAGTCCTAACATATGTTTTTGTGCATATAACTTCTAACACATTAAAAACTGTCTTACAGCATTGCAAAAACATTGTATTTCATAAGGCATAAGCATCTTTCAGTTTGGAAGATTTGCACTGATTATTGAATGAAGCAGCTTTCTCTTATAGAGAGACATTCTTTTGAGTTTATTTAGGCTAGATTTCACTTCATTTGAACAGAAGCACTATTTCAACATTACTGGTCTCAGAAACCTGTAAAATGACAATCTTGAGCATTGAAGTCCTAACATAAGTTTTTGGGCATTTAACTTCTAACACATTAAAAACTGTCTTACAGCATTGCAAAAACATTGTATTTCATAAGGCATAAGCATCTTTCAGTTTAGCAACATTTGCACTGAATATTGAATGAAGCAGCTTTCTCTCATAGAGAGACAAGCTTTTGAGCAGATTTGGGCTAGATTTCAATTCATTTGAACAGAAGCACTATTTCAACATTACTGGTCTCAGAAACCTGTAAACTAACAATCTTGAGCATTGAAGTCCTAACATATGTTTTTGTGCATATAACTTCTAACACATTAAAAACTGTCTTACAGCATTGCAAAAACATTGTATTTCATTAGGCATAAGCATCTTTCAGTTTGGCAAGAATTGCACTGATTATTGAATGAAGCAGCTTTTTCTTATAGAGAGACAAGCTTTTGAGCAGATTTGGGCTAAAGTTCACTTCATTTGAACAGAAGCACTATTTCAACATTACTGGTCTCAGAAACCTGTAAACTGACAATCTTGAGCATTTGAACTACTAACATATGTTTTTGTGCATATAACTTCTAACACATTAAAAACTGTCTTACAGCATTGCAAAAACATTGTATTTCATAAGGCATAAGCATCTTTCAGTTTGGCAAGATTTGCACTGATTATTGAATGAAGCAGCTTTTTCTTATAGAGAGACAAGCTTTTGAGCTTATTTATGCTAGATTTCACTTCATTTGAACAAAAGCACTATTTTAACATTACTGGTCTCAGAAACCTGTAAACTAACAATCTTGAGCATTGAAGTCCTAACATATGTTTTTGTGCATATAACTTCTAACACATTAAAAACTGTCTTACAGCATTGCAAAAACATTGTATTTCATAAGGCATAAGCATCTTTCAGTTTGGCAAGATTTGCAATGAATATTGAATGAAGCAGCTTTCTCTTATAGAGAGACAAGCTTTTGAGCTTATTTAGGCTAGATTTCACTTCATTTGAACAGAAGCACTATTTTAACATTACTGGTCTCAGAAACCTGTAAACTTACAATCTTGAGCATTGAAGTCCTAACATATGTTTTTGTGCATATAACTTCTAACACATTAAAAACTGTCTTACAGCATTGCAAAAACATTGTATTTCATTAGGCATAAGCATCTTTCAGTTTGGCAAGATTTGCACTGATTATTGAATGAAGCAGCTTTCTCTTATAGAGAGACAAGCTTTTGAGCTTATTTAGGCTAGATTTCACTTCATTTGAACAAAAGCACTATTTTAACATTACTGGTCTCAGAAACCTGTAAACTTACAATCTTGAGCATTGAAGTCCTAACATATGTTATTGTGCATATAACTTCTAACACATTAAAAACTTTCTTACAGCATTGCAAAAACATTGTATTTCATAAGGCATAAGCATCTTTCAGTTTGGCAAGATTTGCACTGAATATTGAATGAAGCAGCTTTCTCTCATAGAGAGACAAGCTTTTGAGCAGATTTGGGCTAGATTTCACTTCATTTGAACAGAAGCACTATTTCAACATTACTGGTCTCAGAAACCTGTAAACTGACAATCTTGAGCATTTGAAGTCCTAACATAAGTTTTTGTGCATATAACTTCTAACACATTAAAAACTGTCTTACAGCATTGCAAAAACATTGTATTTCATAAGGCATAAGCATCTTTCAGTTTGGCAAGATTTGCACTGATTATTGAATGAAGCAGCTTTCTCTTATAGAGAGACAAGCTTTTGAGCTTATTTAGGCTAGATTTCACTTCATTTGAACAAAAGCACTATTTTAACATTACTGGTCTCAGAAACCTGTAAACTTACAATCTTGAGCATTGAAGTCCTAACATATGTTTTTGTGCATATAACTTCTAACACATTAAAAACTGTCTTACAGCATTGCAAAAACATTGTATTTCATTAGGCATAAGCATCTTTCAGTTTGGCAAGATTTGCACTGAATATTGAATGAAGCAGCTTTCTCTCATAGAGAGACAAGCTTTTGAGCAGATTTGGGCTAGATTTCACTTCATTTGAACAGAAGCACTATTTCAACATTACTGGTCTCAGAAACCTGTAAAATGACAATCTTGAGCATTGAAGTCCTAACATAAGTTTTTGGGCATTTAACTTCTAACACATTAAAACCTGTCTTACAGCATTGCAAAAACATTGTATTTCATAAGGCATAAGCATCTTTCAGTTTGGCAACATTTGCACTGAATATTGAATGAAGCAGCTTTCTCTCATAGAGAGACAAGCTTTTGAGAGTTTTGGGCTAGATTTCACTTCATTTGAACAGAAGCACTATTTCAACATTACTGGTCTCAGAAACCTGTAAAATGACAATCTTGAGCATTGAAGTCCTAACATAAGTTTTTGTGCATATTACTTCTAACACATTAAAAACTGTCTTACAGCATTGCAAAAACATTTTATTTCATAAGGCATAAGCATCTTTCAGTTTGGCAAGATTTGCAATGAATATTGAATGAAGCAGCTTTCTCTTACAGAGAGACAAGCTTTTGAGCTTATTTAGGCTAGATTTCACTTCATTTGAACAGAAGCACTATTTTAACATTACTGGTCTCAGAAGCCTGTAAACTGACAATCTTGAGCATTGAAGTCCTAACATATGTTTTTGTGCATATAACTTCTAACACATTAAAAACTGTTTTACAGCATTGCAAAAACATTGTATTTCATTAGGCATAAGCATCTTTCAGTTTGGCAAGATTTGCACTGATTATTGAATGAAGCAGCTTTCTCTTATAGAGAGACAAGCTTTTGAGCTTTTTTAGGCTAGATTTCACTTCATTTGAACAGAAGCACTATTTCAACATTACTGGTCTCAGAAACCTGTAAAATGACAATCTTGAGCATTGAAGTCCTAACATAAGTTTTTGGGCATTTAACTTCTAACACATTAAAAACTGTCTTACAGCATTGCAAAAACATTGTATTTCATAAGGCATAAGCATCTTTCAGTTTGGCAAGATTTGCACTGATTATTGAATGAAGCAGCTTTTTCTTATAGAGAGACAAGCTTTTGAGCTTATTTATGCTAGATTTCACTTCATTTGAACAAAAGCACTATTTTAACATTACTGGTCTCAGAAACCTGTAAACTTACAATCTTGAGCATTGAAGTCCTAACATATGTTTTTGTGCATATAACTTCTAACACATTAAAAACTGTCTTACAGCATTGCAAGAACATTGTATTTCATTAAGCATAAGCATCTTTCAGTTTGGCAAGATTTGCACTGAATATTGAATGAAGCAGCTTTCTCTCATAGAGAGACAAGCTTTTGAGCAGATTTGGGCTAGATTTCACTTCATTTGAACAGAAGCACTATTTCAACATTACTGGTCTCAGAAACCTGTAAACTGACAATCTTGAGCATTTGAAGTCCTAACATAAGTTTTTGTGCATATAACTTCTAACACATTAAAAACTGTCTTACAGCATTGCAAAAACATTGTATTTCATAAGGCATAAGCATCTTTCAGTTTGGCAAGATTTGCACTGATTATTGAATGAAGCAGCTTTCTCTTATAGAGAGACAAGCTTTTGAGCTTATTTAGGCTAGATTTCACTTCATTTGAACAAAAGCACTATTTCAACATTACTGGTCTCAGAAACCTGTAAACTTACAATCTTGAGCATTGAAGTCCTAACATATGTTTTTGTGCATATAACTTCTAACACATTAAAAACTGTCTCACTTCATTGCAGAAATAATTGTATTTCATAAGACATAAGCATCTTTCAGTTTGGCAAGAATTGCACTGAACATTGAATGAAGCAGCTCTGTCTCAAATTGAAACAAGCTTTTGAGCAGATTTGGGCTAGATTTCACTTCATTTGAACAGAAGCACTATTTCAACATTACTGGTCTCAGAAACCTGTAAAATGACAATCTTGAGCATTGAAGTCCTAACATAAGTTTTTGGGCATTTAACTTCTAACACATTAAAACCTGTCTTACAGCATTGCAAAAACATTGTATTTCATAAGGCATAAGCATCTTTCAGTTTGGCAACATTTGCACTGAATATTGAATGAAGCAGCTTTCTCTCATAGAGAGACAAGCTTTTGAGCAGATTTGGGCTAGATTTCACTTCATTTGAACAGAAGCACTATTTCAACATTACTGGTCTCAGAAACCTGTAAAATGACAATCTTGAGCATTGAAGTCCTAACATAAGTTTTTGTGCATATTACTTCTAACACATTAAAAACTGTCTTACAGCATTGCAAAAACATTTTATTTCATAAGGCATAAGCATCTTTCAGTTTGGCAAGATTTGCAATGAATATTGAATGAAGCAGCTTTCTCTTATAGAGAGACAAGCTTTTGAGCTTATTTAGGCTAGATTTCACTTCATTTGAACAGAAGCACTATTTTAACATTACTGGTCTCAGAAGCCTGTAAACTGACAATCTTGAGCATTGAAGTCCTAACATATGTTTTTGTGCATATAACTTCTAACACATTAAAAACTGTCTTACAGCATTGGAAAAACATTGTATTTCATTAGGCATAAGCATCTTTCAGTTTGGCAAGATTTGCACTGAATATTGAATGAAGCAGCTTTCTCTCATAGAGAGACAAGCTTTTGAGCTTATTTATGCTAGATTGCACTTCATTTGAACAGAAGCACTATTTCAACATTACTGGTCTCAGAAACCTGTAAACTTACAATCTTGAGCATTGAAGTCCTAACATATGTTTTTGTGCATATAACTTCAAACACATTAAAAACTGTCTTACAGCATTGCAAAAACATTGTATTTAATTAGGCATAAGCATCTTTCAGTTTGGCAAGATTTGCACTGATTATTGAATGAAGCAGCTTTTTCTTATAGAGAGACAAGCTTTTGAGCAGATTTGGGCTAAAGTTCACTTCATTTGAACAGAAGCACTATTTCAACATTACTGGTCTCAGAAACCTGTAAACTGACAATCTTGAGCATTTGAAGTCCTAACATATGTTTTTGTGCATATAACTTCTAACACATTAAAAACTGTCTTACAGCATTGCAAAAACATTGTATTTCATAAGGCATAAGCATCTTTCAGTTTGGCAAGATTTGCACTGATTATTGAATGAAGCAGCTTTTTCTTATAGAGAGACAAGCTTTTGAGCTTATTTATGCTAGATTTCACTTCATTTGAACAAAAGCACTATTTTAACATTACTGGTCTCAGAAACCTGTAAACTAACAATCTTGAGCATTGAAGTCCTAACATATGTTTTTGTGCATATAACTTCTAACACATTAAAAACTGTCTTACAGCATTGCAAAAACATTGTATTTCATAAGGCATAAGCATCTTTCAGTTTGGAAGATTTGCACTGATTATTGAATGAAGCAGCTTTCTCTTATAGAGAGACATTCTTTTGAGTTTATTTAGGCTAGATTTCACTTCATTTGAACAGAAGCACTATTTCAACATTACTGGTCTCAGAAACCTGTAAAATGACAATCTTGAGCATTGAAGTCCTTAACATAAGTTTTTGGGCATTTAACTTCTAAAACATTAAAAACTGTCTTACAGCATTGCAAAAACATTTTATTTCATAAGGCATAAGCATCTTTCAGTTTGGCAAGATTTGCAATGAATATTGAATGAAGCAGCTTTCTCTTATAGAGAGACAAGCTTTTGAGCTTATTTAGGCTAGATTTCACTTCATTTGAACAGAAGCACTATTTTAACATTACTGGTCTCCGAAGCCTGTAAACTGACAATCTTGAGCATTGAAGTCCTAACATATGTTTTTGTGCATATAACTTCTAACACATTAAAAACTGTCTTACAGCATTGGAAAAACATTGTATTTCATTAGGCATAAGCATCTTTCAGTTTGGCAAGATTTGCACTGAATATTGAATGAAGCAGCTTTCTCTCATAGAGAGACAAGCTTTTGAGCTTATTTATGCTAGATTGCACTTCATTTGAACAGAAGCACTATTTCAACATTACTGGTCTCAGAAACCTGTAAACTTACAATCTTGAGCATTGAAGTCCTAACATATGTTTTTGTGCATATAACTTCAAACACAATAAAAACTGTCTTACAGCATTGCAAAAACATTGTATTTAATTAGGCATAAGCATCTTTCAGTTTGGCAAGATTTGCACTGATTATTGAATGAAGCAGCTTTTTCTTATAGAGAGACAAGCTTTTGAGCAGATTTGGGCTAAAGTTCACTTCATTTGAACAGAAGCACTATTTCAACATTACTGGTCTCAGAAACCTGTAAACTGACAATCTTGAGCATTTGAAGTCCTAACATATGTTTTTGTGCATATAACTTCTAACACATTAAAAACTGTCTTACAGCATTGCAAAAACATTGTATTTCATAAGGCATAAGCATCTTTCAGTTTGGCAAGATTTGCACTGATTATTGAATGAAGCAGCTTTTTCTTATAGAGAGACAAGCTTTTGAGCTTATTTATGCTAGATTTCACTTCATTTGAACAAAAGCACTATTTTAACATTACTGGTCTCAGAAACCTGTAAACTAACAATCTTGAGCATTGAAGTCCTAACATATGTTTTTGTGCATATAACTTCTAACACATTAAAAACTGTCTTACAGCATTGCAAAAACATTGTATTTCATAAGGCATAAGCATCTTTCAGTTTGGAAGATTTGCACTGATTATTGAATGAAGCAGCTTTCTCTTATAGAGAGACATTCTTTTGAGTTTATTTAGGCTAGATTTCACTTCATTTGAACAGAAGCACTATTTCAACATTACTGGTCTCAGAAACCTGTAAAATGACAATCTTGAGCATTGAAGTCCTTAACATAAGTTTTTGGGCATTTAACTTCTAACACATTAAAAACTGTCTTACAGCATTGCAAAAACATTGTATTTCATAAGGCATAAGCATCTTTCAGTTTAGCAACATTTGCACTGAATATTGAATGAAGCAGCTTTCTCTCATAGAGAGATAAGCTTTTGAGCAGGTTTGGGCTAGATTTCACTTCATTTGAACAGAAGCACTATTTCAACATTACTGGTCTCAGAAACCTGTAAACTAACAATCTTGAGCATTGAAGTCCTAACATATGTTTTTGTGCATATAACTTCTAACACATTAAAAACTGTCTTACAGCATTGCAAAAACATTGTATTTCATTAGGCATAAGCATCTTTCAGTTTGGCAAGATTTGCACTGAATATTGAATGAAGCAGCTTTCTCTCATAGAGAGACAAGCTTTTGAGCAGATTTGGGCTAGATTTCACTTCATTTGAACAGAAGCACTATTTCAACATTACTGGTCTCAGAAACCTGTAAAATGACAATCTTGAGCATTGAAGTCCTAACATAAGTTTTTGGGCATTTAACTTCTAACACATTAAAACCTGTCTTACAGCATTGCAAAAACATTGTATTTCATAAGGCATAAGCATCTTTCAGTTTGGCAACATTTGCACTGAATATTGAATGAAGCAGCTTTCTCTCATAGAGAGACAAGCTTTTGAGAGTTTTGGGCTAGATTTCACTTCATTTGAACAGAAGCACTATTTCAACATTACTGGTCTCAGAAACCTGTAAAATGACAATCTTGAGCATTGAAGTCCTAACATAAGTTTTTGTGCATATTACTTCTAACACATTAAAAACTGTCTTACAGCATTGGAAAAACATTGTATTTCATTAGGCATAAGCATCTTTCAGTTTGGCAAGAATTGCACTGATTATTGAATGAAGCAGCTTTTTCTTATAGAGAGACAAGCTTTTGAGCTTATTTATGCCAGATTTCACTTCATTTGAACAGAAGCACTATTTCAACATTACTGGTCTCAGAAACCTGTAAACTGACAATCTTGAGCATTTGAAGTACTAACATATGTTTTTGTGCATATAACTTCTAACACATTAAAAACTGTCTTACAGCATTGCAAAAACATTGTATTTCATAAGGCATAAGCATCTTTCAGTTTGGCAAGATTTGCACTGATTATTGAATGAAGCAGCTTTTTCTTATAGAGAGACAAGCTTTTGAGCTTATTTATGCTAGATTTCACTTCATTTGAACAAAAGCACTATTTTAACATTACTGGTCTCAGAAACCTGTAAACTTACAATCTTGAGCATTGAAGTCCTAACATATGTTTTTGTGCATATAACTTCTAACACATTAAAAACTGTCTTACAGCATTGCAAGAACATTGTATTTCATTAAGCATAAGCATCTTTCAGTTTGGCAAGATTTGCACTGAATATTGAATGAAGCAGCTTTCTCTCATAGAGAGACAAGCTTTTGAGCAGATTTGGGCTAGATTTCACTTCATTTGAACAGAAGCACTATTTCAACATTACTGGTCTCAGAAACCTGTAAACTGACAATCTTGAGCATTTGAAGTCCTAACATAAGTTTTTGTGCATATAACTTCTAACACATTAAAAACTGTCTTACAGCATTGCAAAAACATTGTATTTCATAAGGCATAAGCATCTTTCAGTTTGGCAAGATTTGCACTGATTATTGAATGAAGCAGCTTTCTCTTATAGAGAGACAAGCTTTTGAGCTTATTTAGGCTAGATTTCACTTCATTTGAACAAAAGCACTATTTCAACATTACTGGTCTCAGAAACCTGTAAACTTACAATCTTGAGCATTGAAGTCCTAACATATGTTTTTGTGCATATAACTTCTAACACATTAAAAACTCACTTCATTGCAGAAATAATTGTATTTCATAAGACATAAGCATCTTTCAGTTTGGCAAGAATTGCACTGAACATTGAATGAAGCAGCTCTATCTCAAATTGAAACAAGCTTTTGAGCAGATTTGGGCTAGATTTCACTTCATTTGAAAAGAAGCACTATTTCAACATTACTGGTCTCAGAAACCTGTAAAATGACAATCTTGAGCATTGAAGTCCTAACATAAGTTTTTGGGCATATAACTTCTAACACATTAAAAACTG
Organism: Carassius carassius; assembly: GCF_963082965.1. Taxonomy (NCBI): domain Eukaryota; kingdom Metazoa; phylum Chordata; class Actinopteri; order Cypriniformes; family Cyprinidae; genus Carassius; species Carassius carassius. The sequence goes on from NC_081769.1 coordinate 9,749,142, forward strand.
TTTTACAGCATTGCAAAAACATTGTATTTCATAAGGCATAAGCATCTTTCAGTTTGGCAAGATTTGCACTGATTATTGAATGAAGCAGCTTTCCCTTATAGAGAGAAAAGCTTTTGAGCTTATTTAGGCTAGATTTCACTTCATTTGAACAAAAGCACTATTTTAACATTACTGGTCTCAGAAACCTGTAAACTTACAATCTTGAGCATTGAAGTCCTAACATATGTTTTTGTGCATATAACTTCTAACACATTAAAAACTGTCTTACAGCATTGCAAAAACATTGTATTTCATTAGGCATAAGCATCTTTCAGTTTGGCAAGAATTGCACTGATTATTGAATGAAGCAGCTTTTTCTTATAGAGAGACAAGCTTTTGAGCTTATTTATGCTAGATTTCACTTCATTTGAACAGAAGCACTATTTCAACATTACTGGTCTCAGAAACCTGTAAACTGACAATCTTGAGCATTTGAAGTCCTAACATAAGTTTTTGTGCATATAACTTCTAACACATTAAAAACTGTCTTACAGCATTGCAAAAACATTGTATTTCATAAGGCATAAGCATCTTTCAGTTTGGCAAGATTTGCACTGATTATTGAATGAAGCAGCTTTCTCTTATAGAGAGACAAGCTTTTGAGCTTATTTAGGCTAGATTTCACTTCATTTGAACAAAAGCACTATTTCAACATTACTGGTCTCAGAAACCTGTAAACTTACAATCTTGAGCATTGAAGTCCTAACATATGTTTTTGTGCATATAACTTCTAACACATTAAAAACTGTCTCACTTCATTGCAGAAATAATTTTATTTCATAAGACATAAGCATCTTTCAGTTTGGCAAGAATTGCACTGAACATTGAATGAAGCAGCTCTATCTCACATTGAAACAAGCTTTTGAGCAGATTTGGGCTAGATTTCACTTCATTTGAACAGAAGCACTATTTCAACATTACTGGTCTCAGAAACCTGTAAAATGACAATCTTGAGCATTGAAGTCCTAACATAAGTTTTTGGGCATATAACTTCTAACACATTAAAAACTGTTTTACAGCATTGCAAAAACATTGTATTTCATAAGGCATAAGCATCTTTCAGTTTGGCAAGATTTGCACTGATTATTGAATGAAGCAGCTTTCTCTTATAGAGAGACAAGCTTTTGAGCTTATTTAGGCTAGATTTCACTTCATTTGAACAAAAGCACTATTTTAACATTACTGGTCTCAGAAACCTGTAAACTTACAATCTTGAGCATTGAAGTCCTAACATATGTTTTTGTGCATATAACTTCTAACACATTAAAAACTGTCTTACAGCATTGCAAAAACATTGTATTTCATTAGGCATAAGCATCTTTCAGTTTGGCAAGATTTGCACTGAATATTGAATGAAGCAGCTTTCTCTCATAGAGAGACAAGCTTTTGAGCAGATTTGGGCTAGATTTCACTTCATTTGAACAGAAGCACTATTTCAACATTACTGGTCTCAGAAACCTGTAAAATGACAATCTTGAGCATTGAAGTCCTAACATAAGTTTTTGTGCATATAACTTCTAACACATTAAAACCTGTCTTACAGCATTGCAAAAACATTGTACTTCATAAGGCATAAGCATCTTTCAGTTTGGCAACATTTGCACTGAATATTGAATGAAGCAGCTTTCTCTCATAGAGAGACAAGCTTTTGAGAGTTTTGGGCTAGATTTCACTTCATTTGAACAGAAGCACTATTTCAACATTACTGGTCTCAGAAACCTGTAAAATGACAATCTTGAGCATTGAAGTCCTAACATAAGTTTTTGTGCATATTACTTCTAACACATTAAAAACTGTCTTACAGCATTGCAAAAACATTTTATTTCATAAGGCATAAGCATCTTTCAGTTTGGCAAGATTTGCAATGAATATTGAATGAAGCAGCTTTCTCTTACAGAGAGACAAGCTTTTGAGCTTATTTAGGCTAGATTTCACTTCATTTGAACAGAAGCACTATTTTAACATTACTGGTCTCAGAAGCCTGTAAACTGACAATCTTGAGCATTGAAGTCCTAACATATGTTTTTGTGCATATAACTTCTAACACATTAAAAACTGTTTTACAGCATTGCAAAAACATTGTATTTCATAAGGCATAAGCATCTTTCAGTTTGGCAAGATTTGCACTGATTATTGAATGAAGCAGCTTTCTCTTATAGAGAGACAAGCTTTTGAGCTTTTTTAGGCTAGATTTCACTTCATTTGAACAGAAGCACTATTTCAACATTACTGGTCTCAGAAACCTGTAAAATGACAATCTTGAGCATTGAAGTCCTAACATAAGTTTTTGGGCATTTAACTTCTAACACATTAAAACCTGTCTTACAGCATTGCAAAAACATTGTATTTCATAAGGCATAAGCATCTTTCAGTTTGGCAACATTTGCACTGAATATTGAATGAAGCAGCTTTCTCTCATAGAGAGACAAGCTTTTGAGCAGATTTGGGCTAGATTTCACTTCATTTGAACAGAAGCACTATTTCAACATTACTGGTCTCAGAAACCTGTAAAATGACAATCTTGAGCATTGAAGTCCTAACATAAGTTTTTGTGCATATTACTTCTAACACATTAAAAACTGTCTTACAGCATTGCAAAAACATTGTATTTCATTAGGCATAAGCATCTTTCAGTTTGGCAAGAATTGCACTGATTATTGAATGAAGCAGCTTTTTCTTATAGAGAGACAAGCTTTTGAGCTTATTTATGCTAGATTTCACTTCATTTGAACAGAAGCACTATTTCAACATTACTGGTCTCAGAAACCTGTAAACTTACAATCTTGAGCATTGAAGTCCTAACATATGTTTTTGTGCATATAACTTCTAACACATTAAAAACTGTCTTACAGCATTGCAAAAACATTGTATTTCATTAGGCATAAGCATCTTTCAGTTTGGCAAGATTTGCACTGATTATTGAATGAAGCAGCTTTTTCTTATAGAGAGACAAGCTTTTGAGCAGATTTGGGCTAAAGTTCACTTCATTTGAACAGAAGCACTATTTCAACATTACTGGTCTCAGAAACCTGTAAACTGACAATCTTGAGCATTTGAAGGACTAACATATGTTTTTGTGCATATAACTTCTAACACATTAAAAACTGTCTTACAGCATTGCAAAAACATTGTATTTCATAAGGCATAAGCATCTTTCAGTTTGGCAAGATTTGCACTGATTATTGAATGAAGCAGCTTTTTCTTATAGAGAGACAAGCTTTTGGGCTTATTTATGCTAGATTTCACTTCATTTGAACAAAAGCACTATTTCAACATTATTGGTCTCAGAAACCTGTAAACTTACAATCTTGAGCATTGAAGTCCTAACATATGTTTTTGTGCATATAACTTCTAACACATTAAAAACTGTCTTACAGCATTGCAAGAACATTGTATTTCATTAAGCATAAGCATCTTTCAGTTTGGCAAGATTTGCACTGAATATTGAATGAAGCAGCTTTCTCTCATAGAGAGACAAGCTTTTGAGCAGATTTGGGCTAGATTTCACTTCATTTGAACAGAAGCACTATTTCAACATTACTGGTCTCAGAAACCTGTAAAATGACAATCTTGAGCATTGAAGTCCTAACATAAGTTTTTGGGCATTTAACTTCTAACACATTAAAACCTGTCTTACAGCATTGCAAAAACATTGTATTTCATAAGGCATAAGCATCTTTCAGTTTGGCAACATTTGCACTGAATATTGAATGAAGCAGCTTTCTCTCATAGAGAGACAAGCTTTTGAGCAGATTTGGGCTAGATTTCACTTCATTTGAACAGAAGCACTATTTCAACATTACTGGTCTCAGAAACCTGTAAAATGACAATCTTGAGCATTGAAGTCCTAACATAAGTTTTTGTGCATATTACTTCTAACACATTAAAAACTGTCTTACAGCATTGCAAAAACATTTTATTTCATAAGGCATAAGCATCTTTCAGTTTGGCAAGATTTGCAATGAATATTGAATGAAGCAGCTTTCTCTTACAGAGAGACAAGCTTTTGAGCTTATTTAGGCTAGATTTCACTTCATTTGAACAGAAGCACTATTTTAACATTACTGGTCTCAGAAGCCTGTAAACTGACAATCTTGAGCATTGAAGTCCTAACATAAGTTTTTGGGCATTTAACTTCTAACACATTAAAACCTGTCTTACAGCATTGCAAAAACATTGTATTTCATAAGGCATAAGCATCTTTCAGTTTGGCAACATTTGCACTGAATATTGAATGAAGCAGCTTTCTCTCATAGAGAGACAAGCTTTTGAGCAGATTTGGGCTAGATTTCACTTCATTTGAACAGAAGCACTATTTCAACATTACTGGTCTCAGAAACCTGTAAAATGACAATCTTGAGCATTGAAGTCCTAACATAAGTTTTTGTGCATATTACTTCTAACACATTAAAAACTGTCTTACAGCATTGCAAAAACATTTTATTTCATAAGGCATAAGCATCTTTCAGTTTGGCAAGATTTGCAATGAATATTGAATGAAGCAGCTTTCTCTTACAGAGAGACAAGCTTTTGAGCTTATTTAGGCTAGATTTCACTTCATTTGAACAGAAGCACTATTTTAACATTACTGGTCTCAGAAGCCTGTAAACTGACAATCTTGAGCATTGAAGTCCTACCATATGTTTTTGTGCATATAACTTCTAACACATTAAAAACTGTTTTACAGCATTGCAAAAACATTGTATTTCATAAGGCATAAGCATCTTTCAGTTTGGAAAGATTTGCACTGATTATTGAATGAAGCAGCTTTCTCTTATAGAGAGACAAGCTTTTGAGCTTATTTAGGCTAGATTTCACTTCATTTGAACAAAAGCACTATTTTAACATTACTGGTCTCAGAAACCTGTAAACTTACAATCTTGAGCATTGAAGTCCTAACATATGTTTTTGTGCATATAACTTCTAACACATTAAAAACTGTCTTACAGCATTGGAAAAACATTGTATTTCATTAGGCATAAGCATCTTTCAGTTTGGCAAGAATTGCACTGATTATTGAATGAAGCAGCTTTTTCTTATAGAGAGACAAGCTTTTGAGCTTATTTATGCTAGATTTCACTTCATTTGAACAGAAGCACTATTTCAACATTACTGGTCTCAGAAACCTGTAAACTTACAATCTTGAGCATTGAAGTCCTAACATATGTTTTTGTGCATATAACTTCTAACACATTAAAAACTGTCTTACAGCATTGCAAAAACATTGTATTTCATTAGGCATAAGCATCTTTCAGTTTGGCAAGATTTGCACTGATTATTGAATGAAGCAGCTTTTTCTTATAGAGAGACAAGCTTTTGAGCAGATTTGGGCTAAAGTTCACTTCATTTGAACAGAAGCACTATTTCAACATTACTGGTCTCAGAAACCTGTAAACTGACAATCTTGAGCATTTGAAGGACTAACATAT